>NC_070581.1:33804382-33814382 GCF_027409825.1 Scomber japonicus | reverse complement strand
CCAACAGGCCCAAACTCAAAGATATTCACTTTAAAATTATATAAAAGAACAAATCAGGAAACTGTCACATTGGAGAAGCTAGTTTTTGCCTTTTTTACCTGATAAGTTGCTAAAACGACTGATAAATAAGCATTAATCCAGCAGTTCTTCATCACAAAGCCTTTTAAATGAGTGAAGAAGCCGACTAACCAACTTTTAGCCACTGAGCAACATGAACTCAAGGAAATCTTTAAAAAGCAAATGACTTTAACATCTTTCCTTTTCAAGCTCTGTCTGTCTTTCTGCCAAATGCTAAGTTAGCGTAGCTTAGCTAAGTTTATCTTCCAGTGGCAGGTTGATTGGCCCACATACCAGCCTGAATAGAGAGAAGGATTAGCTCACCTGAACTGACATGATTCAGCACCTCACTGACGAGGTCAACGAACTCCAGCTGGAGGTTTCCAAACTCTGAACTACTTCCTGAACTACTTCCTGAACTACTTCCTGGTTTATTACCATCATCATGTTGTTGTTATTGTTGTTATTACTGTATTGCGTAATAAGCAGCGGTGGAAGATCCTTCACTTAAAGCAGCAAAAATATTCAACTGCAAATAAAAGTCCAAGTATTGAACATTTTTTAGTAGTATTGCCCCATGGAAATACTACAGTAAAGTACAAGTACCTCAAACTGTACTACAGTAAAGTACTAGTACCTCTAACTGTACTGCAGTAAAGTACTAGTACCTCTAACTGTACTACAGTAAAGTAAAAGTACCTCTAACTGTACTGCAGTAAAGTACTAGTACCTCAAATTGTACTACAGTAAAGTACAAGTACCTCTAACTGTACTACAGTAAAGTACTAGTACCTCTAACTGTACTACAGTAAAGTACTAGTACCTCAAACTGTACTACAGTAAAGTACAAGTACCTAAAACTGTACTACAGTAAAGTACTAGTACCTCAAACTGTACTACAGTAAAGTACAAGTACCTCTAACTGTACTACAGTAAAGTACTAGTACCTCTAACTGTACTACAGTAAAGTACAAGTACCTCTAACTGTACTACAGTAAAGTACTAGTACCTCAAACTGTACTGCAGTAAAGTACTAGTACCTCTAACTGTACTACAGTAAAGTACTAGTACCTCAAACTGTACTACAGTAAAGTACAAGTACCTCTAACTGTACTACAGTAAAGTACTAGTACCTCTAACTGTACTACAGTAAAGTACAAGTACCTCAAACTGTACTGCAGTAAAGTACTAGTACCTCTAACTGTACTACAGTAAAGTACTAGTACCTCAAACTGTACTGCAGTAAAGTACTAGTACCTCAAACTGTACTACAGTAAAGTACTAGTACCTCTAACTGTACTACAGTAAAGTACAAGTACCTCAAACTGTACTGCAGTAAAGTACTAGTACCTCAAACTGTACTGCAGTAAAGTACTAGTACCTCTAACTGTACTACAGTAAAGTACAAGTACCTCTAACTGCAGTTTTACATATAAATAAAATACTAATGTTTCTATTAGATGTTAACCAACCAGGTACTGTAGGGGTTTCTCCTTCATCTACTGTTGATGTCTGAACGGCTTTTTATGATATATAACATTAATAATTATAATAATAATAATAATGAGGAAGGGAAATACAAATAACAGCAGGAGTGTAAAGAGTTAAATGATGTACAGAAGCATGAAGCTGGTTGCTGTGTCGTGACGCTGTGATGTAACTGTGACGACTCGGCTGCCGTGACGGTCAGGCCGACCTGCGTGACCCGGCTCGGTTGAAGCGAACTGATAACAGCCGATTGATTACGGATGTGCAGTTTGTGTTCTTTCAATGGAGCCGATTATTGTGTGTTTGTGCTTCTGACGGCAGAGAGTGTAACTGTAAACCTGCTTCTCAACCTTCCTCTGAGCTGCTGCTGCTGAATCAGGCTCAATAAAAAACACTGATATCAACCTGCAGGACGAGATGAACCCAATGACCAATGTGCCTTCTCCAGTAACCTCAGGACAACCAAAGGACTGATGGAAAGTCTCATGCATTCCTGAAAACCCTTCAAAGACAACTACAAACTAGGGCTGAGCGATTGCCTCTAAATTTAAAATTGTAGATTGCCAATACATGATTCAATCGGCCGGAGACGTGTCGCTCCTCCTCACTTCAAGTCGCTGTCATTAGGATTTTATGAAAGCCCTTGTGTGTGAACATTTCAATAGTGACACATTAAAACAATATTTATTTACTCTATTGATCGAGCCTGAAGCATGAGCAAACAGGCTGAGTCGGTTCAGATCAAAGAGATGCTGGCTGACAGTCTACCCTGCGCTGAGAGAAGAGAAGAGAAGAGAGTAAGTGGATTGTAGGTCTGTTTTTAAACGGGGCTTCTCTAACAGTCATGTATTTGCTCTAGAAACATCTGTTAATGTACAGTAGAGCGCCTGGCAATCCTCTAATCGCCAATATACGATTTGATTGTGGATCGTCCCAGCTCTAAATCAGACTCAACACAAAAATACTGATATCAACCTGTAGGAGGACGAGCTGAACTCAACGACCAATGTGCCTCCTCTAGAAACCTCAGGACACCCAAAGGACCAATGAAAAGTCTCATGGACCAATGTGCCTCCTCTAGAAACCTCAGGACACCCAAAGGACCCATGAAAAGTCTCATGGACCAATGTGCCTCCTCCAGTAACCTCAGGACACCCAAAGGACCCAAGGAAAGTCTCATGGCCCAATGTGCCTCCTCCAGTAACCTCGGGACACCCAAAGGACCCAAGGAAAGTCTCATGGCCCAATGTGCCCCCTCAGTAACCTTGAGACATCCAAAGGACCCATGGACAGTCTCATGGACCAATGTGCCTCCTCTAGAAACCTCAGGACACCCAAAGGACCCATGGAAAGTCTCATGGCCCAATGTGCCCCCTCAGTAACCTTGAGACATCCAAAGGACCCATGGACAGTCTCATGGACCAATGTGCCTCCTCTAGAAACCTCAGGACACCCAAAGGACCCATGGAAAGTCTCAAGGACCAATGTGCCTCCTCTAGAAACCTCAGGACACCCAAAGGACCCATGGAAAGTCTCATGGCCCAATGTGCCCCCTCAGTAACCTTGAGACATCCAAAGGACCCATGGACAGTCTCATGGACCAATGTGCCTCCTCTAGAAACCTCGGGACACCCAAAGGACCCAAGGAAAATCTCATGTGCCTCCTCTAGAAACCTCGGGACACCCAAAGGACCCATGGAAAGTCTCATGAACCAATGTGCCTCCTACAGTAACCTGGGGACACCCAAAGGACCCATGGAAAGTCTCATGAACCAATGTGCCTCCTCCAGTAACCTCGGGTCACCCAAAGGACCCAAGGAAAGTCTCATGGACCGATGTGCCTCCTCCAGTAACCTGGGGACACCCAAAGGACCCAAGGAAAGTCTCATGGCCCAATGTGCCTCCTTCATTAACCTCGGGACACCCAAAGGACCCATGAAAAGTCTCATGGCCCAATGTGCCTCCTCCAGTAACCTTGGGACACCCAAAGGACCCATGGAAAGTCTCATGGACCAATGTGCCTCCTCCAGTAACCTCGGGTCACCCAAAGGACCCATGGAAAGTCTCATGGACCAATGTGCCTCCTCCAGTAACCTCGGGACACCCAAAGGACCCATTGAAAGTCTTATGGACCAATGTGCCTCCTTCATTAACCTCGGGACACCCAAAGGACCCAAGGAAAGTCTCATGGACCAATGTGCCTCCTACAGTAACCTCGGGACACCCAAAGGACCCAAGGAAAGTCTCATGGCCCAATGTGCCTCCTTCAGTAACCTCGGGACACCCAAAGGACCCAAGGAAAGTCTCATGGACCAATGTGCCTCCTCTAGAAACCTCGGGACACCCAAAGGACCAATGAAAAGTCTCATGGACCAATGTGTCTCCTCTAGAAACCTCAGGACAACCAAAGGACCCATGGAAAGACTCATGGACCAATGTGCCTCCTCCAGTAACCCCGGGACACCCAAAGGACCCATGGAAAGTCTCATGGACCAATGTGCCTCCTCTAGAAACCTTGGGACACCCAAAGGACCCAATGAAAGTCTCATGGACCAATGTGCCTCCAACAGTAACCTCAAGACACCCAAAGAACCCATGGAAAGTCTCATGGCCAATGTGCCTCCTCTAGAAACCCCAGGACAACCGAAGGACCCGTGGAAAGTCTCATGGACCAATGTGCCTCCTCCAGTAACCTCGGGACACCCAAAGGACCCATTGAAAGTCTCATGGCCCAATGTGCCTCCTCTAGAAACCTCGGGACACCCAAAGGACCAATGAAAAGTCTCATGGACCAATGTGCCCCCTACAGTAACCTCAGGACACCCAAAGGACCAATGAAAAGTCTCATGGACCAATGTGCCTCCTCCAGTAACCTCAAGACACCCAAAGGACCCATGGAAAGTCTCATGGACCGATGTGCCTCCTCCAGTAACCTCGGGACACCCAAAGGACCCATTGAAAGTCTCATGGACCGATGTGCCTCCTCCAGTAACCTCGGGACACCCAAAGGACCCATTGAAAGTCTCATGGACCAATGTGCCTCCTCTAGAAACCTCGGGACACCCAAAGGACCCATGAAAAGTCTCATGGACCAATGTGCCTCCTCTAGAAACCTCAGGACAACCAAAGGACCCATGAAAAGTCTCATGGACCAATGTGCCTCCTCCAGTAACCTCGGGTCACCCAAAGGACCCATGGAAAGTCTCATGGACCAATGTGCCTCCTCCAGTAACCCCGGGACACCCAAAGGACTGATGGAAAGTCTCATGGACCGATGTGCCTCCTCCAGTAACCTCGGGACACCCAAAGGACCCATTGAAAGTCTCATGGACCAATGTGCCTCCTCTAGAAACCTCGGGACACCCAAAGGACCCATGAAAAGTCTCATGGACCAATGTGCCTCCTCTAGAAACCTCAGGACAACCAAAGGACCCATGAAAAGTCTCATGGACCAATGTGCCTCCTCCAGTAACCTCGGGTCACCCAAAGGACCCATGGAAAGTCTCATGGACCAATGTGCCTCCTCCAGTAACCCCGGGACACCCAAAGGACTGATGGAAAGTCTCATGCATTCCTGAAAACCCTTCAAAGACAACTACAAACTCTTAGAAAGGTCCACTCTATCGTCACCCATCCACTGGAAAATCCTCAGGGACATCGTGTACATCTTTGAATACCCTGAAACTCTTCAATGAACTCTTTAGGAGTCACCGAGACCGACCCAAGACCAACTATTGAACCTTCTGTACCACCGAAGCTCCCTAAAATAACCCTTGGAAGCTCTTCAGGGATCACTAGAACATCTAAGCGATACATCTATTTAGGGGTTTCCACGATCCGTTGAAGTCTGAAAGGGTTCCTGGAAACTCTTCAAGAATACCCAAAACATTGGCAAGGACCCTGGAATATTTTTAGGGACGCATGAAAACTCCTTAAGGACATCTGGAACGTCTACTAGGTCAGATACCGATACCTTGACACCTTGATACCTTGATACCTTCTCAAGGATCAACCAGAACCTCCTAAGTGACCTCTGGGACATCAAAGACTCTCCAACATATTTCAGTCCTAAACTCGATTAACTAAAGGCAACATAAAAAGTCAGGTTTCTGAATGTCTGGCAGGTGGAGCAGGTCCTTCTGTTGGTCTCCTTGCATCAAGTCTAAAAGCTTTGACGCTCGGCTTAAAAAACAACATATCGAATCACACCCACTCGCTCGTCAGGAGACCCACATCTGGTAATCTCATCACTGCCGAGCCAAGCACGAAATCACGATCCAGACTCTCGTGATTTGTAGTTCTGTGATGGTGGAATAGGATACCAGCTCCGTAAGGTCCAATGACACCCCCCCCACACACACACCTCGCCCCCGCCGCTGCATTCAAGACATGCCTGAAAACTCGACTCCATCCCAAACACCTCAACACTTCAGTCCTTCTAATCTTTCAGCACTTACGCTTGTTTTGTTTTTTTATGGTATTATTTTTTTATGCACTGATCTTCTTCCAGTCATTCCTTACTTCCTGTGTCTAGCACTCTTTCTTATTGTACTTCCTGTTCAGCTACCTTGAGAGTTTGTACCACTTGCTGGGCTCTTTTTCTGGGTCGCTGTCCTCTAAAGGCTTCATTGTGAGTCACTTTGGATATAAAGCGTCTGCCAAATATATGAAATGGAAACGACAAAAGAAAAAGACTCTTGGAAACTCTTCAAGGACCCATTGTGTCTTTTTCTATTCCCTGGAAAATCCTCAATGACATCTAGAATATCTTATAGGATCCTTGAGACCCTTGGAAGCTCTTCAAGGGTCACTGAAACCTACTCAAGGATCTGTGGAACCTCTTCTACCATTGAAACTCCCTCAGTGACCCTTAGAAACTCTTCAAGGCCCTATTGGAAGTCCTAAAGAAACTTTTTCTAGGAAGCTGATAAGAAAAGGACCCTTGGAAACTCTTCAATGACCCACTGTATCCTTTTCTATCCTCAAAGACATCTAGAATATCTTCTCAGAGACCCTTTAAGGACCTTTGAAAGCTCTTCAAGTATCACTAAAACCTACTTAAGGATCTGTGGAAACTCTTCTACCATTAAAACTCCCTCAGTGAACTCTGGAAGCTCTTCAATGGTCCTTCCTTCGTTCCTTCCTTCCTCCCACCCTTCCTTCCTTCCTTCCTTCCTTCCTTCCCTCTGTCCTTCCTGTCTTCTTTTCTTTCCTTCCTTCCTTCCTTCCTTCCTTCCTTCCCTCTGTCCTGCCTTCCTTCTGTCCTTCCTATCTTCTTTTCCTTCCTTCCTTCCCTCTGTCCTTCCTGTCTTCTTTTCCTTCCTTCTTTCCTTCCTTCCTTCATTCCTTCCTTCATTCCTTCCCTCTGTCCTTCCTTCCTTCCTGCCATCTGTCCTTCCTGTCTTATTTTCCTTCCTTCCTTCCTTCCATTTGTCTATCATTCCTTCCTACCATCTTTCCTTCCTTCCTTCCATCTGCCCTTCCTGTCTTATTTTCCTTCCTTCCTTCCTTTCTTCCATCTTTCCTTCCTTCCTTCTGTCCTTCCTTTCTTCCTGTCTTCTCCTTCTTCCTTCCTTCCTTCCTTCGCAAACAAAACAAACTGAGTCGAGTCGTGCTTGAACTGTAAAGTAGAAAAGCTCCATAAGACCTTCTCAAGGATCTGTAGAAACTTAATGACCCTTAGAAGCTCTTCAGTGCCCAACAGGAAGTCCTTAAGACCTCCTGGAATATTTTTAAGGATGCATAAGCGCCGCTAAAGGACCCTTGACTCCTCTCCTAGGACACAGACACCTCGTTAAAACCTCTTAAGTGACCCATGAACATTCTTAAGGACTCCCAAAATATTCAGACCCTAAACTAAACTGACCCGGGAAACAGTAAATCCTGGTTTATGAATGGCTGGCAGGTGGACCAGAGTAGAAGGAGGAGGAGGAGGAGGAGGAAGAGGAAGAGGAGAAGGAAGTAGAGGAGGAGGAAGAGGAGGAAGAGAAGGAGGAGAAGGAGGAAGAGGAGGAGGAAAAGGAGGAGGAAGAGGAAGTGGAAGAGGAGGTGGAGGAGGAAGAGGAAGAATTGGAGGAGAAGGAGGAGGAAGAAGAGGAGGAGAAGGAGGAAGAAGAGGAGAAGGAGGAGGAAGAGGAGGAGAAGGAGGAGGAAGAGGAGAAGGAGGAGGAAGAGGAGGAAGAGGAGGAGGAAGAGGAGGAAGAGGAGGAGGAGGAAGAGGAGGAGGAGGAAGGAGGAGAGGAGGAGAGGAGGAGGAGGAGGAAGAGGAGGAGGAAGTAGAGGAGGAAGAAGAAGAAGAAGAAGAAGAAGAAGAAGAAGAAGAAGAAGAAGAGGAGGAGGAGCAGGGGGAAGAGGAGGATGAGGAAGAAGGAGAGGAGGAGGAGAAGAGGAGGAAGAGGAAGAGGTGGGGGAAGAGCAGGAGGAGGAGGAGGAGGAGGGGCAATGAGGTCCGTCAACAGGATTAAAAGATTACAGGCCACTCCTGTTAATCTGCCGTCCACGTGGTGCGAGGGATGATGATGTCACACTTGGCAGCCAGTCACAGAAATCTCTCTCACACACACACACACACACACACACACACACACACACACACACACACACACACACACACACAGCGAACTCTATCCGTCCCCTGACCTCAACAATAGCTCTGACTAATAAGCAACGCAGCAGCCCTGATCTTTGACCCCTGACCCCTTGTAGCAAAGGGTTCGTTGCCATGGAAACGTGCAGCGTGCATCACACAAACTGAGGGGGATGATTAGATTGGGTTTTTTTTTTTTTTTTTTTTTTGGATTGGCTGCCTGTCAGCTGTTTGGTGAAAGCATCATTTCCTTCCTCCCTGCCTTCTTTCTTCCCTTCCTCTTTTCCTTTCTCCCTCCCTTGTTCCTTATTTCCTTCCATCTGTCCTTCCTCCCTCCCTCCCTCCTTCTCTCCTCCCTTCCTTCTTTCCTTCCTTCCTCCGTCCTTCCTTCCTTCCTTTCCTTTCCTTCCTTCCATCTGTTCTTCCTCCCTCCCTCCTTCTCTCCTCCCTTCCTTCTTTCCTTCCTCCATCCACCTTTCTTCTTCCTTCCTTCTTTCTTCCCTTCCTCCCTTCCTCCCTCCCTCCTTCTCTCTTTCTTTCCTTCCTCCTTCCTTCCTTCCTTTCTCACTTCCTTCCATCCTTCCTTTCCTTCCACCCTTCTTCCATCCCTCCTTCCTTCCTTCCTTCCTTCCTTCCTTCCATCCATCCATCCATCCATCCATCCATCCATCCATCCTTCCTTCCTTCCTTCCTTCCTTACCTTCCTCCCTCCTTCCTACCCTCCCTTCTTTCCATCCTTCCTTCCATCCTCCCTTCCTTCCTCCCTTCCTTTCAATGAGTCACCTATAAAGGGTTAAGTCGGGTAACCGTGGCAACTGGACGGACACTTCAAGTAACATATTGATAATTGTAATTTCTGGTTGTTAAAACAGGGATGTGTGTGTGTGTGGGGGGGGGGGGTAACTTTAATCCCCCCCCCCCTCCTCCAAACCTAAATGCCCCCAGTATATATAATTTTTTGCAGAGCTGCTGTTACATAATCATCCTGACTCATGCTGGCTCGCTGCTCGCTGCTGGAAACACATGTTCTGAGTTACATCTTCACATTTCATCCAAGTGTGTTTCTGCTCTTAACCTTCCTGTCGTCCTCACGTCTGTTTTCACTGTTCCTTCCTTCCTTCCTTCCTTCCTTCCTTCCTTCCTTCCTTCCTCCCTCTCTCTTTCTTCTTCCCCTCTACCTGCCTCCCTTCCTTCTTTCCTCTGTCCTTCTTTCCTCCCTCCCCCTTATCTTTCTTCCTTCCTTCTTTCCTTCCTTTCCATCCTCCCTTCCTTCTTTCCCCTCCTTTCCTCCCTTCCTTCTTCCTCCCTTCTTCTTTTCCTTCCTTCTTCCTTCCTCGCTTCCTCCATCCCTCCTTTCCTTCCTTCTTCCTCCCTTCCTTCTCTCTTTCTTTCCTCCCCTCTACCTGCCTCCCTTCTCCTTCCTCTTTTCCTTTCTTCTTCCTTCCTTGCTTCCTCCCTCCATCCTTCCTCCCTCCCTTCCTTCTTGCTTTCCTTCCTTCCTCCTCCCTCCTTTCCATCCTTCTTCCTCCCTTCCTTTTTCCTCCCTTCCCTCCCTTCCTCCCTCCTTTCCTTCCTTGTTCCCTTCCTTCCTTCCTCCCTCCCTTACTTCTTTCATCCCTCCTTTCCTTCCTCCCTTCCCTCTTTCCTTCTCCCTCCCTTCCTTCCTTGACTCGAGGACACCAGGAGGGTTAATGACATCGTACCAGTTTTACCAGGTCGTGCTGTGGCTTCGCCTGCTCGGCCAAAACATTTAAAGTATGAAGCTCGTTGCCTTCGTTGGCTTCTTTTCAAAAAGGAAATAAGTCTGACTAACTGGAAAGAGAGCAAAACATTGTGATTTCCAATAAGTGATTAGTTGGAGGAGGATCG
>NC_070581.1:33779382-33796882 GCF_027409825.1 Scomber japonicus | reverse complement strand
AAGGAAGGAAGGAAGGAAATGAGGAAGGAACGAAGGAAGGAAGGAAGGGTAGGAGGGAGGAAGGAAAGAAGGAAGGAAGGAGAGAGTTCAGATATGTTTTATAAAATGTTGACCTCATGATTTCAGCGTGTTAACTGTTAAATGTTTATCTGCTAATGAACAGGAAGCTCAAAGGTCGGGTTTCCTTATTTAACACAATAAAGGTCTAAATTTAAACTCCTCTCAGTGAGTAAATATCTTCTCCACCACACAGAGACTCCAGTTATTCCACAGCTGCTACAACAATCCCTCAACACAATGCTCCACATTTTATTTTAGAGATGTGAATACTGGCAGAGAGCTTCTTCACTTCCTGTTAAACGCCTGCAGTTCACCTACAGGGGGCGCTCTATGGTTGCCTATGGATACAGGTTGTGTTCTATGGTTGCTATAGATACAGGTTGTGTTAAGGTTGCTATAGATATAGGTTGTGCTATGGTTGCTATAGATACAGGTTGTTCTGTGGTTGCTATAGATACAGGTTGTGTTCTATGGTTGCTATAGATACAGGTTGTTCTATGGTTGCTATAGATACAGGTTGTTCTATGGTTGCTATAGATACAGGTTGTGTTCTATGGTTGCTATAGATACAGGTTGTGCTATGGTTGCTATAGATACAGGTTGTGTTCTATGGTTGCTATAGATACAGGTTGTGCTATGGTTCCTATAGATACAGGTTGTGCTATGGTTGCTATAGATACGGGTTGTTCTATGGTTGCTATAGATACAGGTTGCTCTATGGTTGCTATAGATACAGGTTGCTCTATGGTTTGCTATAGATACAGGTTGTGCTATGGTTGCTATAGATACAGGTTGTGCTATGGTTGCTATAGATACAGGTTGTGTTTCTATGGTTGCTATAGATACAGGTTGTGTTCTATGGTTGCTATAGATACAGGTTGTTCTATGGTTGCTATAGATACAGGTTGTGCTCCATTAGCTTTTATTTCAGTTTAGTTTTAGTGAGTTTAACAAGTGATGAACTAGTTTGAGTTTAGTCTTATTTTGAAGGAATTGACTAGTTTTAGTTTAGTCTTATTTTGAAGGAATTGACTAGTTTGAGTTTAGTTTTATTTTGAAGGAATTGACTAGTTTGAGTTTAGTTTTATTTTGAAGGAATTGACTAGTTTTAGTTTAGTCTTATTTTGAAGGAGTTGACTAGTTTTAGTTTAGTCTTATTTTGAAGGAGTTGACTAGTTTTAGTTTAGTCTTATTTTGAAGGAATTGACTAGTTTTAGTTTAGTCTTATTTTGAAGGAGTTGACTAGTTTTAGTTTAGTTTTATTTTGAAGGAATTGACTAGGTTTAGTTTAGTTTTATTTTGAAGGAGTTGACTAGTTTTAGTGTAGTTTTTCTTGTTTCAGGTATCAGGAGGAAAGTCTTGATCAGTAGAAGCTGTGAAGGATGAATAAAGCTGACACTGAGTTAAAGTTAGCTGGAGTCTAGATGAGTGTCTGAACCTGTAAATCCTCTTCCTGTAGAAACATTTCAGACAGACTGAACGATGAACGATGCCACCCACACACACACACACACACACACACACACACACACACACACACACACACACACACACACACACACACACACACACACACACACAAAGCTACGGAGCCGCCAAAATAAAAGACCAACAAAAGAAAGAATTTGGCTGCTTTGGTCTGTTTGATAAATCAGGTGTGAATCAGAGTGAAGGAGCTAACCTTTACACACACACACACACACACACACACACACTCGCACACACACACACACTCACTCACACACACACACACACACACACACACACACACACACACAGTTACCAGGATATCTGAGAACTGAACCTTTTCTCTGGATTCTCGGTGATTTAAAACGACTTTAACCTTCCTCCTCCTCCTCCTCCTCCTCCTCCTCCTCCTCCTCCTCCTCCTCCTCCTCCTCCTCCTCCTCTGTGTGTGAACATCCAGACCTTTTCCTCCTTTCTTTCTTTCTCTTTTCTTTTCTTTTCTTTCTCTCTTTCTCCTTTTTTTATTCCCTCCTGAGTCTGTGAACGAGACCTTTTCAGGTGAGCAGACACATCTTTCTCTTTCTCTTTTCTCTCAGTGTCAGAGTCTTTATATATCTGAACTTCTTTAAGACAAAGCAGGAGACAGTCAGACTGCCGCCACCGCTTCTTTAATCCATTTAACTATTTTACACTTTAAAAAAAAGCATTTTGTTAACATTTAATCTTCTTTTATCTTTGTTTTCATCTATTGATCTCTTTCTTCTCAGTGTTCAGACAGATTTCACTCAGGCTGCTAAAATATTCATTTAATTTAACTTTAATGTTTATTAGTCTGAATGAGCTGAATGCTTTAAGACTTATTCAAAATTTTCATAAAAGAGTTTTTTTTTTTTTTTTTTTTTAAAGCTGAGTCATCATTTATTGCCTTAAATGTTTTAAATCATAAGCAGCACTTTCTGTAGTTTACATTAAGAAATCTGTTAATTTACATCTTTTAAACTGAGATTAAGAGTTTACTGTCAGAGAGAGGAATGATGCGTTCATGCTTTAATTATAAAAGAGGAAGAAAACTGACAATTCAAGTCTGTATAATACATTTAACCCTCTGAACCCCAAGTACCACTTATCTTTAAATGACTGGCATTTGTGAACCATTTGTCCAAAAATTTAAAAAACTGGCGTAATCGGCAGATTCTCAAGTTTCCGAGGGTCCCTGAATGTATGTTTTTTAAAAGAAATTCTAGTCAACTCCTTCAAAATAAAACAATTGAAACTTGTCAATTCCTTCAAAATAAAATCAAAATAAAATTAGTCAATTCTTTCAAAAAACAAAAACAAACTCCAACTTGTCAATGCCTTCAAAATAAAACTAAACTAAAACTAGTCAGTTCCTTCAAAATAAAACTAAACTCAAGGAATCATTTTATATCACAGAGACTGAGTTTTTCTCGTCACTCTGCAGATTTTCTCTGCAGTCAAACTCCAGAAGATTATTAACAGTTTTTATCTGCTGACATAACTCTAGTTAACTTTTGAGTTTTTAACTTGAGTTTTATGATTAAAGCCGTTTAGTGTGCTGGTGGATCATTGATCATTGATGTCTGCAGCGTGACTCTGTTTCTGTCTCATGTGATTTAAACTGAGCTGCAGAAGAAGAAGAAGAAGAAGTGTTCATGCTCTTATAGTCCAGGTGAGAGAGCTGAGTTAACCCTTTATAGGACACTCATTGAAAGGAAGGAAGGAAGGAAGGAAGGAAGGAAGGATGGAAGGAAGGAAGGAAGGGAAGGAAGGAGGGAGGGAGGAAGGAAAGGAAGGAAGGACGGAGGAAAGAAGGAAGGAAGGAAGGTAGGGGGGAGGAAAGAAAGAAAGAAGGAAGGAGGGAGGGAGGAAGGAAGGGAAGAAAGAAGGAAGGAAAGAAGAAGAAAGGTGGATAGAGGAAGGAAAGAAGGAAGGAAGAACAGATGGAAGTAAGGAAAGGAAGGAAGGAAGGATGGAGGAAGGAAAGAAGGATGGGAGGAGAGAAGGAGAGAAGGAGGGAGGGAGGAAGGACAGACGGAAGGAAGGAAAGGAAGGAAGGACGGAGGAAATAAGGAACGAGGGAGGGAGAAAGGAAAAGAGGAAGGGAAGAAAGAAGGCAGGGAGGAAGGAAAGGAAGGAAGGAAGGAAGGAAGGAAGGAAGGAAGGAAGGAAGGAAGGAAGGATATTTTGGGATATTTACAGAAGTTACCAAATATAATTATTTGCCCAATAAAGGGTTAAAGTTATATTATAAAACATATATATATATTATAAAAAAGTAAAAACAAGACTTTACATATTTAACCCTCTGAAGTGAACCCTCTAGTGAAGTCCTGCACCGCTATAGCCACAAAGCTTTATTAGTGGATAAAAATCAATATAAGATAGAAAAGGTTGATTTAAAAACTGCTATATGATGAGTTAGAAGGATAAAAAGTAAGGTTGGGGCTTGTAGGCAAAATAAAAATTAAAAAAAAATAAAAGTCGGGGTGTGGATATAAAAATAATCCGGGGATATTTTAAGAAATGGATACACGGATGAAAAAACATGGCTTCGAGGAATATGAGTATGAGATCGGACTGACATTTGAAATCAGAGACATAAATTACAGCTTTAGTCGAGAGTCACTTGCAAGCTGCGTCCACGTGAAGCTCGATATAGACCCCAGGGTGCAAAACAAGCTGGGAGAGAAACATATAGGATGGCAAAGGAGTTTCAAAATAAGAGTATAGGATGGCGGAGGAGTTTCAAAATAAGAGATATAGGATGGTGGAGGAGTTTCAAAATAAGAGATATAGGATGGTGGAGGAGTTTCAAAATAAGAGAGGATGGTGGAGGAGTTATAAAATAATAGATATAGGATGGTGAAGGAGTTACAAAATAAGAAGTATAGGATGGTGAAGGAGTTACAAAATAAGAGTATAGGATGGCGAAGGAGTTACAAAATAAGAGACATAGGATGGTGGAGGAGTTACAAAATAAGAGAGGATGGTGGAGGAGTTTCAAAATAAGAGAGGGTGGTGGAGGAGTTACAAAATAATAGATATAGGATGGTGAAGGAGTTTCAAAATAAGAGATATAGGATGGTGGAGGAGTTTCAAAATAAGAAGTATAGGATGGCGAAGGAGTTACAGAACAAGAAGTATAGGATGGTGAAGGAGTTACAAAATAAGAAGTATAGGATGGTGGAGGAGTTTCAAAATAAGAGAGGATGGTGAAGGAGTTACAAAATAAGAAATATAGGATGGCGAAGGAGCTACAGAATAATAGATCTAGGATGGTGAAGGAGCTACAGAATAATAGATATAGGATGGCGAAGGAGTTACAAAATAATAGATCTAGGATGGTGAAGGAGCTACAAAATAATAGATCTAGGATGGTGAAGGAGGTACAGAATAATAGATCTAGGATGGTGAAGGAGTTACAGAATAATAGATCTAGGATGGCGAAGGAGTTACAGAATAAGAGCTATAGGATGACAGTGGATTAAAAATAGTAGCAGTATAGGCTAAAAGGTAATATAGGACTCAGCTGGTCAGTAGTAAAAGGTATAGGATTTAAAAAGTTAAAAATAGCTATGAGCCCATCCTATGTCCATATATATATATATATATTATGGGCTGTAAACAAGGCAGTCAGACTGTGTGTCAACGTTTTATTATGTTAATAAAACTCTGAACTGGAGATAAAGAAGATAGCACACACACATACACACACACGTACACACACACACACACACGTACACCCTATTAATCTATACTGACTAATTTTACTATCAGTCTATTAGTTGTTTTATCTTTTAATTGGTCAGATAATTGTGATAAATAACCATAAAGTTGTTACAGGGCTGAGGACTGCACGTAAGAAGACTAGAAGGATATTAGAAGTGGTTTGTTGGAGATTCATTCTGGACTTTAAGGGGGTCAAGAAGAGCTTAAATAAGGGTTGAAAGCTCTGGAAACAGCTCAGTAAAAAAAAGACTTTATGTTTAGACCATTTCCAACAGACTTTTATTTTCACAGGATGGTGGAGGAGCTACAGAATAAGAGATATAGGATGGCGAAGGAGTTACTAAATAAGAGCTATAGTATGGTGGAGGAGCTACAGGATAATAGATCTAGGATGGCGAAGGAGCTACAGAAAAATAGACATAGGATGGTGGAGGAGTTACAGAATAATAGATATAGGATGGTGGAGGAGCTACAGAATGATAGATCTAGGATGGCGAAGGAGTTACAGAATAATAGATCTAGGATGGTGAAGGAGTTACAAAATGATAGATCTAGGATGGCGAAGGAGTTACAAATTAAGAGATATAGGATGGCGAAGGAGTTACAGAATAATAGATCTAGGATGGCAAAGGAGCTACAGAATAATAGATATAGGATGGCGAAGGAGTTACAAAATAAGAAGTATAGGATGGCGAAGGAGTTACAGAATAATAGACCTAGGATGGCGAAGGAGCTACAAGAGAGATACCGGCTTTAACACCAAATGATAAAACACACAGATCATCATTTTAATCAGGAAGTGAGATAAACGTCCATCGCTATGCCGACGATACGCAGCTATACGCGTCTATTGATCCGTCACATCGTTACATCACAAACCTGCTGGAGGCTAAAATAACTTCTTAAAACTAAATAAGGACAGAATAGAAATGTATTGATTAGGACTTTTAGCGCCTCCTTTTAGACTTCAGCCTTTTTTCACCTCATTTAAAACAACAAAGGAAACAGAAAAAAACTTATTAAAGCCTTAATTTGCAATTTTTACAATATTCATCAGGACTCAGCTGCAGGATTTTAAACAGAAGCAGAAGATTAACGTGAATATTTAACTGATTTTATCAACTTTATACTGATTAATAGTTCATTTTACACCTGATTTTAACAGTTTACAGTGTATAAAACATATGGTTGAAGCCTTTTCTTTGCTTTTTTTTAGTATTAAACATCAACCAGAGAGTAAAAGGACGACTTCAGTGAGTTAAAACAACCAGAAGGATATTAGAAGTGGTTTGTTGGAGATTCATTCTGGACTTTAAGGGGTAAAGAAGAGCTTAAATAAGGGTTGAAAGCTCTGGAAACAGCTCAGTAAATAGACTTTATATTTAGACAAAGACCTCAGAGAGCACTTTTAGATCTAGGATGGCGAAGGAGCTACAGAATAATAGATCTAGGATGGCGAAGGAGCTACAGAATAATAGATCTAGGATGGCGAAGGAGTTACAAAATAATAGATCTAGGATGGCGAAGGAGTCTCATTTTTGCCATTTTTACAGCACTCTGGCTGCATTAAAGGTGCAATAGGTGAGTTTAGGGGAGGGGGCGGGGCTTGAACCATATGTACCTGCTACCACCAGGTGTGTGTGAGCGTGCATGTGCAGGCGTGCATGTGTGTGTGTCTCACCTCCTCCGTTCTTGTAGCACAGGTACGGGAACCTCCACACGTTGCCGAGGCCGACGGCGAATCCGACGCAGGACATGATGAAGTCCATCTGCCTCGTCCAGGTTTCCCGCTCCTGGTATCCGGGTCCGGGTGCTTGGACTACTCCTTTCTTTTCGGGCCCAGCGCACGCACCTCCCACCACTCCACCGCCGCCGCCGCCGCTGTTCGATCCCGCCGCCGGGACGAGACTGCCGTTAGTCGCCGCGGGGGGGTAACCGCCGCCGCCGCCGCCGTTAGACATCAGGAGGTGACTCTTCTTAGTCTCTTCCATGAGGACCAGAGAGCAGGAGGAGGCGGGCAGGGCCTGCTTCTCCATCATTCAACACAGTCCAACAACAACAACACAAAACCAGTAAGGAACCAGTAAGGAACCAGTCAGGAACCAGTAAGGAACCAGTCACAAACCAGTCACAAACCAGTCACAAACCAGTCAGTAAGGGGCTCAAAAAAAGTTCAGTTTCAGTCTCTGTCTGTCTTATAGAGGAGTCCCTTTAATTCCTGTGGTTCAAAATCAGCTTATGAGTCAAACACCAGTATGAAACCAGTCACAAACCAGTCAGAAACCAGTAAACCAGTCAGAAACCAGTCAGAAACCAGTCAGAAACCAGTAAACCAGTCAGTAAGGCTAAATTCCTCTCTTGGGTTACCTTTACTTCTTGCAGGATCTCAGTTCAGTTTCTCCAAACACACAAAAACACCCACAAACCCAGTCTCAAGACTCCAGTAACACACCAGTCAGCACTGGTTGAAACAGTCATTCAGTCTCTTCTTCTTCTTCGTTGGTGTCTTTTTTTTTTTTTTTTAATTCTCAGTTCAGTCTTTTTTTTTTTTTTTCTCTGAGTTCAGTTCTGTCTCTTCCTCACCTTCAGTTCACCTCCACACACACACAGAGAGTCAAGAGGAAAGCTGGTTGGCTGCAGCTCTACTTCTTCTTCTTCTTCTCTCAAGTCTGAATTTGCAGCTTTTTTGTCCCTTTTTTTATTTTAAATCTATCTTTCTTCTCTTTCTTCTCTCTCTCTCTCTCTCTTTCTCTCTCTCTCTGTCTGCGTCCCACAGATCAGATGAGTCAGTCAGTCAGCAGGTTCAGTTCAGTCCTGTCAGTCTGCTGCTTCCCGCTCTGCTCATCCAATAACACAATTATTATTATATTATTATTATTATATTTGATAATCACCGAGCAGCGGGAGGACCGTGGATCACATGCGTCCAGAGCCGCGTTCAGTTTTATGTGTTAATCCAAAATAAAACAGATTTGAATTCAAAAAGAAACGAGGAGAATGTCTTCTTAATAACCAGGAGACATTTTCCTTTTTGCTTCCTTTTTTTTTTTTTGTTTAAATCCCGAATTGTAAAAATAGAGATATTATTAGAAAATTAAAAATAAAATAAAAAAGTGTGAAAATAAAAAATAAAGGGAAATTACACCGATTATCTGGAGGCGACCTTCAAAAACAATCCACGAAACACTTGAATGTGAGTCTGAAGAATCGCATGGGAACAGAGAGTCACGGAGGAGACGGCGGCCTGCTGGAAGACAGAGAGGACGGAGAGGACGGAGAGGACGACCGGCCCAAAGCGACTATCAGGAGGACAGACACCGAGACGCTCTCAGCTTCAGTCCCGGCGGCGGTGCGTGCTGTGCGGGGATCTGTGCGGCTCCATCCGAGGAGCAGCAGCAGCAGCAAGAAGAAGAAAGGAGAACAAAAAAAAAAAAGGAGAAAAAGGAAAGAAATGAAACGCAGAACAACGTCCGGTCGGATGTGAACGCGTCCCGGGTCTCTCTCAGCTGTCAGATGTCCCGTTACAGACACACGGAGGTATTTAAAGTGCGGTCTGTCCGTCCGCGCGGCCGCCGGCTTTAAAAGGAGAACCGGCTGCTGGGGTGACGTCACGCCCCCGTGGCGCCGCCCCTCTCCGTGTGACGTCACAGGGATCCCCCCCCCCTCCTCCTCCTGCTCCTCTCCTCCTTCCCTCCCACACATGCACGCACACGTTTCAGAGAGAGGACACGCTCCCAAAAACACACTCACACACGATCATGAACAACAAACTTTAGATTTATTATATATTATATTATATTATATTATATTATATTATATTATATATTTATATTATATTAAACTAATTAACTCTTATTAAAGCAGATTATTGAATGTTTTAAGTCATGCATTAAAGTCAAGGTTACTCTCTCTGTGTCTATCATGTATTTTAATCTGTTTATAACAATTTAGGATTCAAGGATTTTTATTGTCGTTCCAGCAAAAGACTGAAATACTGAACTCAGGTCCTGGTTTAATGTAGTTAAAACACACACACACACACAGAGACAGACCTACACACACACACACACACAGACAGACCTACACACACACACACACACACACACACACACACACACAGAGACAGACCTACACACACACACACACACACACACACACACACACACACAGACACACACACACACACACACACACACACACAGAGACAGACCTACACACACACACACACACAGACAGACCTACACACACACACACACACACACACACACACACACACAGAGACAGACCTACACACACACACACACACACACACACACACACACACACATACACACACACACACACACACACAGACACACACACACACACACACACACACACACAGAGACAGACCTACACACACACACACACACACAGACAGACCTACACACACACACACACACACACACACACACACAGAGACAGACCTACACACACACACACACACACACACACACATACACACACACACACACACACACAGACACACACACACACACACACACACACACACACACAGAGACAGACCTACACACACACACACACACACACACACACACACACACACACACGAGCAGAGAGCTATCAGAGATCTGACACACAGCAGGAAACCTCTGAGGGAGAATAATAAATAGAGTTATATTATATAAGTAAATATTATATTACATTTAATAATAATTGATTTCTGCAAAGATCACAGTGTGTTATAATCATAGGTTATAAATCTGGAGCTGAAGACATTTCATTTTATTTATTTATTTATTTAATATGGACAGATATAATATACATATATAGAGGAAGGAAGGAAAGAAGGACAGAGGAAAGAAGGAAGGGGGGAAGGTAGGGGGAAGGAAAGAAAGAGAAGGAAGGAAGGAGGGAAGGAAGGACGGAAAGAAGGAAGGGAGGAAGAGAGGGAGGAAGGAGGGAAGGTAAGAGGGAGGGAGGGAGGAAGGGAGAAATGAAAAGAGGAAGGAAAGGAAAGAAGGACAGAGGAAAGAAGGAAGGAAGGAGGGAGGGAGGCAGGAAAAGAGGAAGAAGGAAGGAAAGGAGGAAGGAAGGGAGGAAGGAGGGAAAGAAGGACAGAGGAAAGAAGGAAGGGGGGAAGGTATGGGGAAGGAAAGAAAGAGAAGGAAGGAAGGAGGGAAGGAAGGACGGAAAGAAGGAAGGGAGGAAGAGAGGGAGGAAGGAGGGAAGGTAAGAGGGAGGGAGGGAGGAAGGGAGAAATGAAAAGAGGAAGGAAAGGAAAGAAGGACAGAGGAAAGAAGGAAGGAAGGAGGGAGGGAGGCAGGAAAAGAGGAAGAAGGAAGGAAAGGAGGAAGGAAGGGAGGAAGGAGGGAAAGAAGGACAGAGGAAAGAAGGAAGGGGGGAAGGTATGGGGAAGGAAAGAAAGAGAAGGAAGGAAGGAGGGAAGGAAGGAAGGAAAGAAGGAAGGGAGGGAGGAAGGAAAGGAAGGAAGGAAGGTAAGAGGGAGGAGGGAGGAAGGAAGGAAAGGAGGGAAGGAAAGGAGGGAGGAAGGAGGGAAGGAAAGGAGGGAGAAAAGAGAGAAGGGGGAAGGAAAGGAGGGAAGGAAAGGAGAAAGGAGGGAAGGAAAGGAGGGAGGAAGGAAGGAGGGAGGGAGGAAAGAAGAAAGGAGGGAGGAAAGAAAGAGAGAAGGAGGGAAGGAAAGAAGGAAGAAGGAAGGAGGGAGGAAGGAATGAAAGAAGAAAGGAGGGAGGAAAGAAAGAGAGAAGGAGGGAGGAAGGGAGGAAGGAAGAAAAGGGGATGGAGGGAGGAATGAAGGAAGGGAGGAAAGAAAGGAGAGAAGGAGGAAGGACAGACGGAAGGAAGGAAGGGAGGAAAGAAAGGAGAGAAGGAGGAAGGACAGACGGAAGGAAGGAAGGGAGGAAAGAAAGGAGAGAAGGAGGAAGGACAGACGGAAGGAAGGAAGGGAGGAAAGAAAGGAGAGAAGGAGGAAGGACAGACGGAAGGAAGGAAGGGAGGAAAGAAAGGAGAGAAGGAGGAAGGACAGACGGAAGGAAGGAAGGGAGGAAAGAAAGGAGAGAAGGAGGAAGGACAGACGGAAGGAAGGAAGGGAGGAAAGAAAGGAGAGAAGGAGGAAGGACAGACGGAAGGAAGGAAGGGAGGAAAGAAAGGAGAGAAGGAGGAAGGACAGACGGAAGGAAGGAAGGGAGGAAAGAAAGGAGAGAAGGAGGAAGGACAGACGGAAGGAAGGAAGGGAGGAAAGAAAGGAGAGAAGGAGGAAGGACAGACGGAAGGAAGGAAGGGAGGAAAGAAAGGAGAGAAGGAGGAAGGACAGACGGAAGGAAGGAAGGGAGGAAAGAAAGGAGAGAAGGAGGAAGGACAGACAGAAGGAAGGAAGGGAGGAAAGAAAGGAGAGAAGGAGGAAGGACAGACGGAAGGGAGGAAGGGAGGAAAGAAAGGAGAGAAGGAGGAAGGACAGACGGAAGGAAGGAAGGGAGGAAAGAAAGGAGAGAAGGAGGAAGGACAGACGGAAGGAAGGAAGGGAGGAAAGAAAGGAGAGAAGGAGGAAGGACAGACGGAAGGAAGGAAGGGAGGAAAGAAAGGAGAGAAGGAGGAAGGACAGACGGAAGGAAGGAAGGGAGGAAAGAAAGGAGAGAAGGAGGAAGGACAGACGGAAGGAAGGAAGGGAGGAAAGAAAGGAAAGAAGGAGGAAGGACAGACGGAAGGAAGGAAGGGAGGAAAGAAAGGAGAGAAGGAGGAAGGACAGACGGAAGGAAGGAAGGGAGGAAAGAAAGGAGAGAAGGAGGAAGGACAGACGGAAGGAAGGAAGGGAGGCTGAAACAGTATCACAGTGTTTATAGTTAATGTTAATCTGCATCACATGTCTGTCTCTATAGGAGCTTTAACCCTCCTGTTGTCCTTGAGTCAAGGAAGGAAGGGAGGGGGGAAGAAGGAAGGAAGGAAAGGAGGGAGGAAGAAGGATGGAAGGAAAGGAGGGAGGAAGGAGGGAAGGAAGGAAACGAGGGAGGAAGGAGGGAGGGAGGGAAGAAAGAAGGAAGGGGGGAGGAAGGGAGAAATGAAAAGAGAAAGGAAGGAAAGAAGGACAGAGGAAAGAAGGAAGGAAGGAGGGCGGGAGGAAAGAAAGGAGAGAAGGAAGGAAAGGAGGAAGGAAGGGAGGAAGGAGGGATAGAAGGACAGAGGAAAGAAGGAAGGGGGGAAGGTAGGGAGGAAGGAAAGAGAGAGGAAGGAAAGAAAGGAGAGAAGGAAGGAAGGAGGGAAGGAAGGAAGGAAAGAAGGACAGAGGAAAGAAGGAAGGGGGAAGGAAAGAAAGAGAAGGAAGGAAGGAAGGAAGGAGGGAAGGAAAGGAGGAGGGAGGGAGGGAGGAAGGAAGGGAGGAAGGAAAGAGAGAGGAAGGAAAGAAAGGAGAGAAGGAAGGAAGGAAGGAAGGAAGGAAGGAAGGAAGGAAGGAAGGAGGGAAGGAAAGAAGGAGGGAGGGAGGGAGGAAGGAAGGGAGGAAGGAAAGAAATTTATTTATTTAATATGGATAGATATAATATACATATATACATAGAGAGGCTGAAACAGTATCACAGTGTTTATAGTTAATGTTAATCTGCATCACATGTCTGTCTCTACAGGAGCTTTAATGAAGGTAAGAGATGAAAATATATAAAGAATAAATATGATAAAGCAGAGAGTAAAGAAGACAACCAGCTTTGGTTAAGCCTTCCTTCCTCCTTTCCTTCGTCCCTTCCTTCTTTCCTTCCTTCCTCTTTTCCTCCCTTCTTTCCTCCCTCCAGTCAAGGAAGGAAGGGAGGAAAAAGGAAGGGAGGTAGGAGGGAGGGAGGGAAGGTAGGGAGGAGGATAGAAAGAGAAGGAAGGACGGAAGGAAGGAAGGAAGGAAGGAAGAAAGGAGGAAGGTAGGAGGGAGGGAGAGAGGAAAGAAGGAAGGAAGGAAGGAAAGGAGAAAGGGAGGAAGAAGGAAGGAAGGAGGGAGAAAGGAAAATTGGAAGGAAGGAAAGGAGGAAGGATGGGAGGAAGGAGGGAAAGAAGGGCAGAGGAAAGAAGGTAGGGGGAGGAAAGAAGAGAGAAGGAAGGAAGGAGGGAAGGAAGGAAGGAAAGAAGGAAGGGAGGGAGGAAGGAAAGGAAGGAAGGAAGGTAAGAGGGAGGGAGGGAGGGAGGGAGGGAGGGAGGGAGGAAAGAAGGAAGGGGGAAGGTAGGGAGAAGGAAAGAAAGAGAAGGAGAGAAGGAAAGGAGGAGGGAGGAAGGAAGGACAGAAGGAAGCAAGGAAGGAAGGTAAGAGGGAGGAAGGGAGGAAAGAAAGGAGATAAGGAGGAAGGACAGACGGAAGGAAGGAAGGGAGGAAAGAAAGAAAGAACAGGAGGGAGGAAGGGAGAAAGGGAGAAAGGAAAAGAGGAAGGAAGGAAAGAAGGACAGAGGAAAGAAGGAAGGGGGAAGGAAAGAAAGAGAAGGAAGGAAGGAAGGAGGGAAGGAAGAAAAGGGGATGGAGGGAGAAAAGAAGGAAGGGAGGAAAGAAAGGAGAGAAGGAGGAAGGACAGACGGGAGGAAGGAAGGAAGGGAGGAAAGAAAGAAAGAACAGTACCTCTACCTGCTCAGCTCTCTCATATCATGGTTTTCAGAATGAAAGTCACTGCTTCCTTCCTTCCGTCTGTCCTTCCTCCCTCCTCCCTCCCTTCATTCTTTCCTTCCTCCATCCCCTTTTCTTCCTTCCATCCTTCCTTCTCTAAATTCTTCCTTCCTCCCATTCCTTCTTTCCTTTTCTTTTCCCTTTCCTTTCCTTTCCTCCCTTCCTTCCTCCCTCCTTTCCTTTCCTTCCCTCCTTCCTTCCTTCCTTCTTCCTTCCTCCCTCCTTCCCTTCCTCCTTTCCTTCCTTCCTTCTTCCTTCCTCCCTCCTTTCCTTCCTTCCCTCCTTCCTTCATACCTCCTTCCTACTTTTAGTTATTTCTTTCTCTTCTTCCTCCTCTTCCTTCCTTTACTTCTTGTTCTTGCTTTCTCTTTTTCCTTCCTTCCTTCCTTTCCTTCCTTCCTTCCTTCCTTCCTTCCTTCTACGTCTTGTTCTTTCTTTCTTTACTGATTCTGAGTCTGAACCTTTAAATTACAATTACACCTGAACGCACCATTGTGATATTTAACCTGCAGGTTTATTAAAGGTCGTTTTAAAGAGTTTACCGTCTTTATTTAAACTTTATGAAGCGAAGATGAAAACAGTGTTGAGTCAGTTTGTGTTTACTATAAACATGAACGAGACTTTAAATGACTGTTTACTACGTTTGGATCAGAAGCTGGAAGTTCTGGAAGTTCTGGTTTCTCTGGAAAATCAGTTTATAAATCATCGTCACGTCTGAACGCTGAGCAACGAGGTCACAGAAAGAAGAAGAAGAAGAAGAAGAGGAAGAGGAAGAGGACACACCCAGAGAGAGTCACGCAGAGTGAGAGTCGGTGCATTTAGGGTCCTCGGTGACCTCTGACCCCTGTGAGTCAGGACGGGAGGACTGATGACAGACGGGAGGAGGAACCGGAGAACCGGAGGAACCGAAGGAACTCTTGAACCTGAACCTCCCAGTGACACAACAACCGATGATTCATTTGATTTTAAGCTTTTCATGTGAATGTTTGTTAGTTTTCAGATTTCCCACTGACAGTGAACGCAACATCCCTGTGCTTCTGACGTCACTGAATGTTTTTACTGTAGTACAGTTAGAGGTACTAGTACTTTACTGTAGTACTGTTAGAGGTACTTTTACTTTACTGTAGTACAGCTAGAGGTACTAGTACTTTACTGTAGTACAGTTAGAGGTACTTGTACTTTACTGTAGTACAGCTAGAGGTACTAGTACTTTACTGTAGTACAGTTAGAGGTACTAGTACTTTACTGTAGTACAGTTTGAGGTACTAGTACTTTACTGTAGTACAGTTAGAGGTACTAGTACTTTACTGTAGTACTGTTAGAGGTACTTTTACTTTACTGTAGTACAGCTAGAGGTACTAGTACTTTACTGTAGTACAGTTAGAGGTACTAGTACTTTACTGTAGTACAGTTTGAGGTACTAGTACTTTACTGTAGTACAGTTAGAGGTACTTGTACTTTACTGTAGTACAGTTAGAGGTACTAGTACTTTACTGTAGTACAGTTTGAGGTACTAGTACTTTACTGTAGTACAGTTAGAGGTACTAGTACTTTACTGTAGTACTGTTAGAGGTACTAGTACTTTACTGTAGTACAGTTTGAGGTACTAGTACTTTACTGTAGTACTGTTAGAGGTACTAGTACTTTACTGTAGTACAGTTTGAGGTACTAGTACTTTACTGTAGTACTGTTAGAGGTACTAGTACTTTACTGTAGTACAGTTAGAGGTACTTGTACTTTACTGTAGTACAGTTAGAGGTACTAGTACTTTACTGTAGTACTGTTAGAGGTACTAGTACTTTACTGTAGTACAGTTAGAGGTACTAGTACTTTACTGTAGTACTGTTAGAGGTACTAGTACTTTACTGTAGTACAGTTAGAGGTACTAGTACTTTACTGTAGTACAGTTTGAGGTACTAGTACTTTACTGTAGTACAGTTAGAGGTACTTGTACTTTACTGTAGTACAGTTTGAGGTACTAGTACTTTACTGTAGTACAGTTAGAGGTACTTGTACTTTACTGTAGTACAGTTAGAGGTACTAGTACTTTACTGTAGTACTGTTAGAGGTACTAGTACTTTACTGTAGTACTGTTAGAGGTACTTGTACTTTACTGTAGTACAGTTAGAGGTACTAGTACTTTACTGTAGTACAGTTTGAGGTACTAGTACTTTACTGTAGTACAGTTTGAGGTACTAATACTTTACTGCAGTACAGTTAGAGGTACTTGTACTTTACTGTATAATACTTTAACTACATCACTATAATACTGCAGTACTTTTACTGTAACAAAGGATTTAAATACTTCTTCTGGTTTTATGAATCTGATGAATGATGAATCTTTATTTCATTAATAAATGAATGTGACTGATGATGATTATTAAACTTCCTCCATGAAGCAGGTTAGAGAAGTGAAAGCTGGAGAGTTTAAACATGTGACTGCTGATTGATGTGTTAAATGTGGAGCAGTTTAATATTAGTGTAAAGTTATTTAATCATTTCTTCGATGACATCATAATAAACTGTGTCAGTATTATCAGGCTTCACTCTGCTGATCATTATTAGACACATCGATGTGATAACGTCTGACTTCCTGCAGAGACACATGTATATATATCAGCAGCAGAAGTCATGTATATATGTGTCTCTGGGAAACTGTCACACCAGCAGATTTGGAGCCACTTCCTGTTCCTGTTCCTGTTCCTGCTGCTTCCTCATGTAGAGCCGCAGCTCATCTTAAAACAGAGCAGGGAGTTTACAGCCTGACTTCTTGTTAAGTTGCATAAAAGGGTTCGGAGTAAACGGTCAGGAGGAATCAGTCAGGAGGAGGAAACGGTCTTTAAGTCACGACTCTGAAACTTCTTCTTAACCTCCTCTCAGACTTTTATCTGTTCTGCTTTTTTAATTCCTCGTACAGAAACTAGAAACATAGTCTTTGAACAGGAAGTAGGTTTTGAAATATGGAGACATGAGGTTTATTTTACTGTGTGGTGCTGAGAGAGAGGAAGGAGAACGTAGCGTTGCAGTACTGTGATCGGACCAGAGGGGGCGCTGTGGTGCTGAGAGAGGAAGGAGAACGTAGTGTTGCAGTACTGTGGTCGGACCAGAGGGGGCGCTGTGGTGCTGAGAGAGAGGAAGGAGAACGTAGTGTTGCAGTACTGTGGTCTGACCAGAGGGGGCGCTGTGGTGCTGAGAGACAGGAAGGAGAACGTAGTGTTGCAGTACTGTGGTCTGACCAGAGGGGGCGCTGTGGTGCTGAGAGAGAGGAAGGAGAACGTAGTGTTGCAGTACTGCGATCGGACCAGAGGGGGCGCTGTGGTGCCGAGAGAGGAAGGAGAACAACCGCTAGCTGTCCCTCCGACATCATCCATCCTCTCAGGATCCTTTTTCTTTACCTTCACACCTGAAGGACAGACAGAGGAAGAGGAGGAGAGGAGAAGAAGAAGAAGAAGAAGAAGAAGAAGAAGGAGAAGAAGAAGTTAGACTGCAAGGAAACAACTAAGAGAGAGGAAAGAGAGAGGAAGGATAGAAAGGAGAGAAGGAGGGAGGGAGGAGGGAGGGAGGGAGCTCTCTCAT
>NC_070581.1:33751882-33769382 GCF_027409825.1 Scomber japonicus | reverse complement strand
GCGGAGCTCTGGGAGAGAAATCTGCCTTTTAAAATGAAGTTGCACTGTTAATACAGTAATTACGGCAGCCCAATCAAATCCTAACGAATGCCTTTAGTCTACCGTAATTACTGTAGTAGCTAGTCTACCGTAATTACTGTAGTAGCTAGTCTACCGTAATTACTGTAGTAGCTAGTCTACCGTAATTACTGTAGTAGCTAGTCTACCGTAATTACTGTAGTAGCTAGTCTACCGTAATTACTGTAGTAGCTAGTCTACCGTAATTACTGTAGTAGCTAGTCTACTGTAATTACTGTAGTAGCTAGTCTACCGTAATTACTGTAGTAGCTAGTCTACAGTAATTACTGTAGTAGCTAGTCTACCGTAATTACTGTAGTAGCTAGTCTACTGTAATTACTGTAGTAGCTAGCCTACTGTAATTACTGTAGTAGCTAGCCTACTGTAATTACTGTAGTAGCTAGCCTACTGTAATTACTGTAGTAGCTAGTCTACCGTAATTACTGTAGTAGCTAGTCTACCGTAATTACTGTAGCAGCTAGTCTACCGTAATTACTGTAGTAGCTAGTCTACTGTAATTACTGTAGTAGCTAGCCTACTGTAATTACTGTAGCAGCTAGTCTACCGTAATTACTGTAGTAGCTAGTCTACAGTAATTACTGTAGTAGCTAGTCTACTGTAATTACTGTAGTAGCTAGCCTACTGTAATTACTGTAGTAGCAGCACAACTAAACGGCCCGATTTTGTTAAATTGCTCAATTTTGGTTGATTTGGTAATGTTCTTAGATGTTTGTGCTGATGTCATGTGTCGGTAGCTACGTAGCTAGATGGAGTCTTTATCTGGTTTATTCCTGTTTGTTGCTGAAATACGATCGGGAGGCTGCACGGGTTGTTTTATTTTGAAAAACGGAAGTTTTATTATGCCGATTCAGTGTCTGACTTCCTGTCTGGTGCAATCTGCTCTGTTGAGTTTGTCGTGAGTTGGAAACGGCTCAGTCAAAAATAGAAATGCTACCTATTGATAGCGCTGCGGTGCAGAAAGACGCTGCTGAGACGTTGCCGTGGAAACACTCTCATTGATTATAGTGTTACCGATCAGCTCCGGTGACCGCTGCCGGACCCGGTGGAAATTGGGCTTGAAGCATGAAGGCTCTGTGGTGAAAGTTTAAAGCTTAGAGGCTGAAGCACCTTAACGTTAAATAACAGAATGAGCGTTGACGTGAACACACTGCTGTTTGATGATGTGTGTGTTTAACTGTGTTTCTGGTAGTGTTGCAGTACTGTGATCGGACCAGAGGGGGCGCTGTGGTGCCGAGAGAGAGGAAGGAGAACGTAGTGTCGCAGTACTGTGGTCGGACCAGAGGGGGCGCTGTGGTGCTGAAACAGGAAGGAGAACGACCGATATCTGTCCATCCGTCGTCATCCGTCCTCTCAGGATCCTTTTTCTTTACCTTCACACCTGGAGGACAGACAGAGGAAGAGGAGGAGAAGAAGAAGTTAGACTGCAAGGAAACAACTACACTTCCCATGATGCTCAGCTGTTCCTTCCTCTGACTGCACTATACAGTTAGCTAGTTTATACTACTTTATATACAGTTAGCTAGTTTATACTACTTTATATACAGTTAGCTAGTTTATACTACTTTATATACAGTTAGCTAGTTTACACTACTTTATATACAGTTAGCTAGTTTACACTACTTTATATACAGTTAGCTAGTTTATACTACTTTATATACAGTTAGCTAGTTTACACTACTTTATATACAGTTAGCTAGTTTATACTACTTTATATACAGTTAGCTAGTTTACACTACTTTATATACAGTTAGCTAGTTTATACTACTTTATATACAGTTAGCTAGTTTATACTACTTTATATACAGTTAGCTAGTTTATACTACTTTATATACAGTTAGCTAGTTTATACTACTTTATATACAGTTAGCTAGTTTATACTACTTTATATACAGTTAGCTAGTTTACGCTACTTTATATACAGTTAGCTAGTTTACTACTTTATATACAGTTAGCTAGTTTATACTACTTTATATACAGTTAGCTAGTTTATACTACTTCATATACAGTTAGCTAGTTTATACTACTTTATATACAGTTAGCTAGTTTATACTACTTTATATACAGTTAGCTAGTTTATACTACTTTATATACAGTTAGCTAGTTTACACTACTTTATATACAGTTAGCTAGTTTATACTACTTTATATACAGTTAGCTAGTTTACACTACTTTATATACAGTTAGCTAGTTTATACTACTTTATATACAGTTAGCTAGTTTATACTACTTTATATACAGTTAGCTAGTTTATACTACTTTATATACAGTTAGCTAGTTTACACTACTTTATATACAGTTAGCTAGTTTACGCTACTTTATATACAGTTAGCTAGTTTACACTACTTTATATACAGTTAGCTAGTTTACTACTTTATATACAGTTAGCTAGTTTACACTACTTTATATACAGTTAGCTAGTTTATACTACTTTATATACAGTTAGCTAGTTTACACTACTTTATATACAGTTAGCTAGTTTACTACTTTATATACAGTTAGCTAGTTTATACTACTTTATATACAGTTAGCTAGTGTATACTACTTTAAATACAGTTAGCTAGTTTATACTACTTTATATACAGTTAGCTAGTTTATACTACTTTATATACAGTTAGCTAGTTTACACTACTTTATATACAGTTAGCTAGTTTATACTACTTTATATACAGTTAGCTAGTTTACTACTACTTTATATACAGTTAGCTAGTTTATACTACTTTATATACAGTTAGCTAGTTTACTCTACTTTATATACGGTTAGTTAGTTTACTACTTTATATACAGTTAGCTAGTTTACACTACTTTATATACAGTTAGCTAGTTTATACTACTTTATATACAGTTAGCTAGTTTACACTACTTTATATACAGTTAGCTAGTTTACTACTTTATATACAGTTAGCTAGTTTATACTACTTTATATACAGTTAGCTAGTGTATACTACTTTAAATACAGTTAGCTAGTTTATACTACTTTATATACAGTTAGCTAGTTTATACTACTTTATATACAGTTAGCTAGTTTACACTACTTTATATACAGTTAGCTAGTTTATACTACTTTATATACAGTTAGCTAGTTTATACTACTTTATATACAGTTAGCTAGTTTACTACTTTATATACAGTTAGCTAGTTTACACTACTTTATATACAGTTAGCTAGTTTACACTACTTTATATACAGTTAGCTAGTTTACACTACTTTATATACAGTTAGCTAGTTTACACTACTTTATATACAGTTAGCTAGTTTACACTACTTTATATACAGTTAGCTAGTTTATACTACTTTATATACAGTTAGCTAGTTTATACTACTTTATATACAGTTAGCTAGTTTATACTACTTTATATACAGTTAGCTAGTTTACACTACTTTATATACAGTTAGCTAGTTTATACTACTTTATATACAGTTAGCTAGTTTACTACTACTTTATATACAGTTAGCTAGTTTACTACTTTATATACAGTTAGCTAGTTTACACTACTTTATATACAGTTAGCTAGTTTACACTACTTTATATACAGTTAGCTAGTTTACACTACTTTATATACAGTTAGCTAGTTTACACTACTTTATATACAGTTAGCTAGTTTACACTACTTTATATACAGTTAGCTAGTTTATACTACTTTATATACAGTTAGCTAGTTTATACTACTTTATATACAGTTAGCTAGTTTACTCTACTTTATATACAGTTAGCTAGTTTACACTACTTTATATACAGTTAGCTAGTTTATACTACTTTATATACAGTTAGCTAGTTTATACTACTTTATATACAGTTAGCTAGTTTATACTACTTTATATACAGTTAGCTAGTTTATACTACTTTATATACAGTTAGCTAGTTTATACTACTTTATATACAGTTAGCTAGTTTATACTACTTTATATACAGTTAGCTAGTTTACACTACTTTATATACAGTTAGCTAGTTTAGTCCAGTGGTTCCCAACCTAGGGGTGGGGCCCCTAAAAGTACTCAAACTGTGCTGCAGTAAAGTAGATTGAACAATAATTAAATAATAATTTGCATCATTAAAGCTCTTGACCGTCTACGGAAGCCCTGAGGGCGAAACTGAGTGATTTTTTTTCTTTTTTTAAATCCCAGTACTACCTCTGATCTAAATTATTTCCTCTCTCGTGTCACAGCTCAGAGAATCCAGGTTATCTTTTATTCTTTCCTCTGATCTGTGAAACAGGTGATAATAAAAGGTGTTGTTGTAATACTCCTTTCAGCCACATGAGGGCAGCAGAGCGCCACCTGCTGTTATAAACTGGATGAAAGCAAAGTTAATTTATTATATAACATTATTATATACTGTCACGACTTTCCTTTGCCTATAAATATATTTTAAATAGTTATAATCTGCTCTAAACTAAAGGAAGGAGGAAACAGGAAGCAGGAGAGTCAGTGGAAATGAACCAGAGCTGCAATAGTTTATTAATTAGCAGCTTTTTCTGATAATTAAATCATAATTTTAGTTTTTTTTTAAACACATTTTCTTGTTGCAGTTTCTCAAAAACTGAGAATCTGAGTCTCGTCTGTTTCCATGACAACGGACTGAATATATTTTGGTATTTCGCTGTGAGGTTAATTAGACAAAACAAATAAATGAATTAGGTGATTAATCAGCAGATTAATTAATAATATAAATGAGTGTTAGTTGCAGCTGTGAATGAATCCGTCATAAAAACTCATTTATTTCATCTTTAATGTTTAAATCAGCTTCTACACTCAGTCATAGTTAATGTGTTTTAATTTACACTACTATAATATTACTGCTTTTATTATATATACATTCATTATTGGGCTATTTTTATGCTTTTGGCTTTTTTAAATGTATTTTTATGGATGAATGACTGAAAAATAAACACTTTATTGTATGTTTTACTGTCATATTTAACTTCTATATAGTTGTTTAGATGTTTTAACAGTTAATTTTATGATGAAATGTTTATTATATGATTTTAATCCATGTTTCACTTTGTGTGTCTTTGTTTCCTGTGATCAACTTCAGTTGTTTTTTCTTCTGTGTGAAAACATTAAAGCTTCAACTGGAAGAAACAGAACGAGAGAAACATTAATCTGATATTTCAAGATTAAAATTAAAAAGTTGGAATATTTTGAGATAAATTACAACTTTTTATTTTAAGCTTCATCCTGAAATCTCAGAGATTTATTTTTCCTCTAAAGGACGAATTCACAAAGTTTCACTAAAGCAGCAAAACACCAGCTTCCTGTCAGAGTGTTTAATGATTCCTCCTTTTAGTACTGAGCATCAGATCCTTCATCATGTTAACAGGAAGTGATCGAGGACTCAGTCCTCCTTCTACTACTAATAATAATACTACATAAAGTACTACTACTACTACTCCATAAAGTACTACTACTACTACTACTCTATAAAGTACTACTACTCTACAAAGTACTACTAGTACTACTACTCTATAAAGTACTACTACTCTATAAAGTACTACTACTCTATAAAGTACTACTACTAGTACTACTACTCTATAAAGTACTACTATTATAAATCTGACTGCTCCTTTAATATTTAATATTTAATATTTAACAGAAACTTTAAATTAAGACAAACTCAGAGTGCTTTGAATCATTTCCTGTTTATATAAAACTTTACCAAAGGAAGTATTTACATGTTCAGAGGCATCGGTACAAGTCAAGTGCAAACTAACACAGTCCAGACAGGAAGAGGAAGTCTAAAACCACAACTACAAAATAAAAGCATCCTTTGTTTCGTCTGCAGAGAAACGAACAGGAAGCTTTTATTAGTTACGGCCAGCAGGGGGCGCTCCAGACCGCCAGCTGAAATCTGCTCAGGAGGAAATAAACTAGAGGAATCCAGTTTATTATAAATTAAACTATTAAACTGGATTTAATTTATTTTAATGTAAATATTCTGAATTTTGACAAAAGAAAGAATCAAAAACACCAAAAAAGAAAAAGAGAATAAATCAGATTTCATTCTGAGCTGAACTTAAACGTCCCTTTTTATTAGTTTTATAATATTTGGTTTAAGTATGGAAGCCCAAAGCGGCCAAAAGTACTTTTTAATTTATTTTATTTTATTCTTTAGTGTTATCTGATGATGCTGAGTTAATTATCTCATTATTAAAAAGGTAAGAAGATTAAAAATGAGTCAGTTTCTGGAGGAAGTAGAGATAATTATCATTAAACATTAAAACAGAAGAACAACTTTTATTTTCTCGAGACAAAATCCTGCAAAGAAACTTTTTTTCTTTCTTGTAAAAATTAAAATATAAAAAGTTTTTACAAGAAAAAAGAATAAAGTATCTTCAGCAAGAGTCAAATGTGATGATGTTTGATCCTGATATAACAGATTAGTGCTTTTATTTTCTCATTATTAATTAAATAAATGTATCATGAGGATAATAATCTGATTTTATTCGTATTGGCGGCTCGTAACTTCCGTAATTACCTCCAGAAAACTAACAATTTTTATCTCCTTTAAATAATGAGACACTTCCTGTTGGTGATAATTAACTTACAACTTCAGATTAAAAGGATTTAAAATTAAATAAAAATAAAATAAAAAGCATCTTTGGCTTCTTTTGACTTCCGTACCAAAGGTCTGGAGCGACCGGCTGAGTTTCCTCTTCGCTCAACGACTGAAAACAAAAAAAGATGAAAAAAAAACCCTTTCAAAATAAAACCCCCCAAAAACAACATTAAATAAAAACAAACATATTATATTAATTTATATTTTTTGGAGTTCTTCAAACTTCAAACACGACTTCTGGGCTTTTTTTTTCCTTCTTTACAAAAAAAAAAACACAAAAAAAAAAGAAGAAAAAAGACATTTAGTTGTTTTTTGTTCTCTTTTCACAGTTTGATTGATTTTTGAGATTTCTGACAAACCGTCTTTGAGTCTTTAAGTTTGATTGAGATGAAAATTAAATGAAAAAATACATTTTATAGAGTTTTTTTTACACTTTGGGAGAAAAATGTTTAGTTTTTTTTAGTTTTTTTTGTCTCTTCCTCGTCCCTACGGCGGCTAAAAGACGACTTTACTCCGCTCTGAGATCAGCTTCATACGGAAGGTCAAGCAGGAAGTCTTTTATTTTGGTAAATATTACAGATAACATTGAAAACACAGATTTCTTTTGACTATTATTGTGGAGAAAATGTTTTTAATAATTACTGATTTTCTTCTAAGGTCTCAACCAGAGTGAGATTTTAATTCTTAAAACGTCAAAATTATTTATTTTATTTTATTTTGTAAGAGTTCGTCGTCGTTTCCCTTTGATTGTAAATGTCGTCATGATCGCATCAAATATTTAAATTTCATCTCCAGTAAACAAGTTTCTTTTTATGATAATTAATGAACAATCTGGTGTTTAATAAATGACTTCAGTAACAATTTAAGCACAATATAAACTAAAATAATAAATAACTTTATGGAAATCTAAGGTGTTTTTGTCTCATTATTTGTTCAAAACAGCAAAAAATCCAAAACGCTGAAGTTTATATTTTATAAGAATCATTTCTATCATTTTTAGGGTTTGTTTGTTTGACAGAAAATATAAAAATTAGGATTTATTGATGTTTTATTCTCTTTACTTTGTTGTTCTACTGAGTTTTTTTGTCCTCCACCTGCTCTGAATGTTTAAGGACTATAATAATAATAATAATAATAATAATAATAATAATAATAATAATAATAATAATAATAATAATAATCATCATTTCAGGGTTTGTTTAATTAATAAAAACAAGGTAAAAGAGTTTTTTTGATTGTCTGAGAAACAAAAAAATGAAACTTTTGAGTATTTATGACGGACTTTTAGATTATTTTCTGTCATTTTACAGAAAAAAAAAAACAGAAATGAATTCAGAAAGTAAACGTGCAGGTTAATAGTTAGTTTCAGCTCTGATGTGGAGCCAATATTAATATTATAGGAAATAAAGTCTTTATCATATCAGTTTATAATGTGCTTTAAGTTTTAACAAACCAGATTTAAATTAATTAAATGACCACAGACTAATTGCTGGATTCCTGCAGCGATGAGGAGACCAACCCCCCCCCCCCCAAAAAAACCCCCCAAATATTTTCCTCCCAAAGTGAAACAGCAACGAAGCAGCGTAACGAACAAAAACCCAAAAAACCACAAACACACAACTTCCCTCGCTCCGACAGAAATAATATAAACATTCAGGACGCCATCTTTAACGAGGCGGCTCCATCAGGACGCCATCTTTAACGAGGCGGCTGCAACAGGACGCCATCTTTAACGAGGTGGCTCCATCAGGACGCCATCTTTAACGAGGCGGCTCCATCAGGACGCCATCTTTAACGAGGCGGCTCCAACAGGACGCCATCTTTAACGAGGCGGCTCCATCAGGACGCCATCTTTAACGAGGCGGCTGCAGCAGGGCGCCATCTTTAACGAGGCGTCTGCAGCAGGACGCCATCTTTAACGAGGCGGCTCCAACAGGACGCCATCTTTAACGAGGCGGCTCCATCAGGACGCCATCTTTAACGAGGCGGCTGCAGCAGGACGCCATCTTTAACGAGGCGGCTCCATCAGGACGCCATCTTTAACGAGGCAGCTGCAGCAGGACGCCATCTTTAACGAGGCGGCTCCATCAGGACGCCATCTTTAACGAGGCGGCTGCAACAGGACGCCATCTTTAACGAGGCGGCTGCATCAGGACGCCATCTTTAACGAGGCGGCTGCAGCAGGACGCCATCTTTAACGAGGCGGTACCAGCAGGACGCCATCTTTAACGAGGCGGCTCCATCAGGACGCCATCTTTAACGAGGCGGCTCCATCAGGACACATTTGGTGAGAAGGACATTATAATAATATTATGATTCTTTAATAATTACAATAAAAAAAGGAGGTGCTCCAATCAACGAGCACATTCATACTCCCCCCCCCACCCTTCGTCTCCACTCCAGTCGTCATGGCGACCGACCAGAGACTTTTTCTCTTTTTTTTTTGTCGACCCTCGAAAACCCCGAACAAAGAAACTAGTCATGGTGTTTGTTTCTGTGACTGTACACGGCTAACTGTACACACCTTCGTCATCGTCATCATCGTTTTATGGCTTCTGTACAGATGAAGAAGAAAAAAAGGCACCGAACACAACGACCCCCCGCCCCCGCCTCAACCCAGGGACGCGACCTTTGACCTCAGACATGTTTTCACTGTGCAGCGCCGAAAAAACATCGCAAATATTTAGACGTTAAAAGACCGAGAACGAGCGATCGGCTGTAATTTGTAATAATCAGCAGCAAAGAGTTAAATCATAGATTAATCTAATGAGACGCCATCTTTAACGAGGCGGCTCCATCAGGACGCCATCTTTAACGAGGCGGCTGCAGCAGGTAGCCATCTTTAACGAGGCGGCTGCAGCAGGTAGCCATCTTTAACGAGGCGGCTCCATCAGGACGCCATCTTTAACGAGGCGGCTGCAGCAGGTAGCCATCTTTAACGAGGCGGCTCCATCAGGACGCCATCTTTAACGAGGCGGCTGCAGCAGGTAGCCATCTTTAACGAGGCGGCTGCAGCAGGTAGCCATCTTTAACGAGGCGGCTCCATCAGGACGCCATCTTTAACGAGGCGGCTGCAGCAGGTAGCCATCTTTAACGAGGCGGCTCCATCAGGACGCCATCTTTAACGAGGCGGCTGCAGCAGGTAGCCATCTTTAACGAGGCGGCTCCATCAGGACGCCATCTTTAACGAGGCGGCTGCAGCAGGTAGCCATCTTTAACGAGGCACCTCCATCAGGACGCCATCAGTGAATATGTTATATCTGATATTCATACTTTTATTTTGAAAATCTAAAGAGTTTGGATATTTTCTGCTTTTTCTTTTTTTATTTCAGGAGCTTCGGATTTAAAAAAAAAACAATCAATCAATTAACTAATAAAACTGATCAGTAAATCTTTGCTGCCTTATTGATGATGATGATGATGATGATGATGATGATGTCATGAAGCTTCATTCGATCCCGTCGACGCTGCACAGTGAAAACATCCGATCCGATCAGAGACTGCAGATTATTGATTGGTATTGATCTGAATTGATTTCCAGCAGGAGCAATAATCAATAATCAATAATCAATATATTATCTATAATCAGCTATAAAGGCTTTTTCTCTCTTTTCATTCATTTCATTTTTTTTTTTTAAGTAAAGAAAAAAGTTTTAAGGCAGAAAAGGCGAAAAAAATAAAACACAGGAAACACAGAGAGAGAGAGCTCCTTCCTCCTCCTCCCTCCTCCTTCTCCTCCTCTTCCTCCTCCTCTTCCTCTTCCTCCTCCTCTTCCTCTTGTTGTGCTTTGAGCTGTTAGTCTGTGATGTGGACGGCAGAGGAAGGAGACGCGTCGCCTCCCTGAGCTCTGAGGCAAGAGGAGGAGGAGAGAGGAGAGATGTTAGTGTTTGAGAAGAAAGAGGAAGGAGAGAGGAAAGAGGAGGAGGAGAAGAGAGGAGGAGGAGGGAGGAAGAGTCAACCTTCATCTCCTCCTCTTCCTCTTCCTCCTCCTGCTTCTCCTTAGAGGAAGTTTAACCAACAGAAGCAGACAGTTAAGAGTTAAAGCAGGAGAAGTGAGGAGTCGGTCTCTGCTCTCCTCTGCGTCAGCGTCAGGTTGGAGGAGGCGGTCGACTCCTCCTGCTCCTCCTCTTCATCACAGGAGGAGGAAACAGGAGGCGAGGAGGTGCTTTTGTTTTAATATATATATATATAGTTCAAGAGGCTGTGATGGAGAGCAGAGATGAGTTTTGAGTTGGAGGAGTGAAATAAAGCTGCTCCTCCTCCTCCTCCTCCTCCTCCTCCTGTTGTTGTTTCTCCTCCTCCGTCAGTCTTTAGGTCTCTGAGTTTGGAGCTCAGGAGGAGAAATTAGGAGGAGGTGTTTGTTCAGGAATAAGTGAGGAGGAGGTGAGGAGGTCCAGGAGGTGTGGAGAAGATCTGCAGGAGGAAATTAGGAGGAAAGGAGGGAAAGGAGGAGGTGAGGAAGATGTGAGGAGGTTTAGGAGGAAGTGAGGAAGATGTGAGGAGGTTTAGGAGGAGGTGAGGAGTCTTGGGAGGAGGTGAGGAGTCTTTGGAGGAGGTGAGGAGTTAAAAAGGAGGTGAGGAGTCTTGGGAGGAGGTGAGGAGTCTTTGGAGGAGGTGAGGAGTTAAAAAGGAGGTGAGGAGTCTTGGGAGGAGGTGAGGAGTTAAAAAGGAAGTGAGGAGTATTGGGAGGAGGTGAGGAGTTAAAAAGGAAGTGAGGAGTATTGGGAGGAGGTGAGGAGTTAAAAAGGAAGTGAGGAGTCTTGGGAGGAGGTGAGGAGTCTTGGGAGGAGGTGTAGAAGAGATCCTTAGAAGGAAATGAGGAGGAGGCTCAGAGAATCACAGGAGGAGGTCGAGTGAAGCAGGAGTCAGGAGGAGGTGCAGAGCGAGCAGCAGATGAACCTCAGCGATAGTTTTAACCCCACTGACAGCAGACAGGAAGTGAGAGAGGAAGAGGAGCAAGAGGAGGAGCGGGGGGAGGAGTCACTTCACCAGCACTGACTTTGGAAGGAACGCCTCCATCTCGGCGCCTCGCTCCGCCCCGGCCGCCGTCGCCGAGGAAACCGAGGAGGAGGAGGCGCCCGGCGACGAGGAGCCGCCGGCCGCTTTGGGGAGGCTGTACATGTAGACGGCGCCGATCACAAGCCCCGCCCCCGCCGTGAACATCAGGTCGACGTGGAAACCGAACAGGTAGATGGACGTCACCGTGGAGACGATGATGGAGAAGGACGTGGCGAAGCCCTTCAGGATGTTGTCGGCGTACTTGACGACGACGGCGACCAGCAGGCCGCCGAACGCCTGGTTGAAGATGACGCACCACACCATGCCGGTGTAGCCGAACAGGAAGCCGTGCTCGGCGATGGCGGCGCCGTCGTTCCACCACATTCCCAGCATGCCGAGCGCCATGCCGAACAGGCCCAGCTGCACGTTGCGGAGCCACACGGACGCGGAGCTGCCCTTCAGGATCTTCTCGAAGTAGACGCCGGCGAAGCCCGACGACATGCAGCTGATCACCACGGCAACCAGCCCAACCGTGTAGTTCTGGGAGGAGCTGTCCGAAACCGACGCTTCCTTGTTCCCTTCCTGCTGCACCTGAGAGGAGATCAATACATCAATACATCAATGACCTGAACTATTACAGACAGGTGAGCTGAAAGGGGCGGGGCTTAGATGATTGACAGGTGAGCTAGAAGGGGCGGGGCTTAGATGATTGACAGGTGAGATGAAGATGATTGACAGGTGAGTTGGAAGGGGCGGGGCTTAGATGCTTGACAGGTGAGATGAAGGAGACAGACAGGTGAGATGAAGATGAAGGTGATTGACAGGTGAGAAGAAGGTGATTGACAGGTGAGCTGGAAGGGGCGGGGCTTAGATGATTGACAGGTGAGATGGAAGATGATTGACAGGTGATATGAAGCAGACAGACAGTTAACCTAACTATGATTGACAGTTGAGCTGGAAAGGGGGTGGGGCTTAGATGATAGACAGGTGAGCTGGAAGGGGGCGGGGCTTACCTGGACGATGGCGACGCCGCCGAATAGCAGCAGCAGAGAGATCCACTGAACTCTGGACAGAGATTTCCTCAACATCATCACACTGAACAGAGCCGTGGTGAGGATCTTCAGCTGATACGTCACCTGAGAGAGAGAGAGAGGAATCAATCAATGGATCAATCAATCACTCACAGGAAGGAAGGAAGGAAGGAAAGAAGGAAGGAAGGAAGAAAGGAAGGAAGGAAGGAAGAAGGAAGGGAGGAAGAAGGGAGAAAAGGAGGAAGGAAGGAAGGAAGGAAGAAGGAAGAAAAGGAAAAAGGAAGGAAGGAAGGAAGGAAGAAGGAAGGGAGGAAGAAGGAAGAAAAGGAGGAAGGAAGGAAGTAAGGAAAGGAGGAAGGGAGGGAGGAGGACAGAAGAAAAAGGAAGGAAGGAAGGAAGGAAGGAAGGAAGGAAGGAAGGAGAGAGGAAGGAAGGAAGGAACAGTCAAACCAGACGGGGTCAATTTGACCCGGGAGGACGACACAAAGGTTAAAAGGTGGAGGAGGCTCGGAGAATCACAGGAAGAGGTCAGGAGTCAGGAGTCAGGAGGAGGTGAGGAGTTAAAAAGGAGGTGAGAAGTCTTGGGAGGAGGTGAGGAGTTAAAAAGGAGGTGAGGAGTTAAAAAGGAGGTGAGGAGTCTTGGGAGGAGGTGAGGAGTTAAAAAGGAGGTGAGGAGTCTTGGGAGGAGGTGAGGAGTTAAAAAGGAGGTGAGGAGTCTTGGGAGGAGGTGAGGAGTTAAAAAGGAGGTGAGGAGTCTTGGGAGGAGGTGAGGAGTCAGGAGGAGGTGAGGAGTCTTGGGAGGAGGTGAGGAGTCAGGAGGAGGTGAGGAGTCTGGAGGAGGTGTGGAGTCAGGAGGAGGTGAGGAGTTAGGAGGAGGTGAGGAGTCAGGAGGAGGTGAGGAGTCTGGAGGAGGTGAGGAGTCAGGAGGAGGTGAGGAGTCAGGAAGAGGTGAGGAGGAGGTGAGGAGTCAGGAGGAGGTGAGGAGTCAGGAGGAGGTGAGGAGGAGGTGAGGAGTCAGGAGGAGGTGAGGAGTCAGGAGGAGGTGAGGAGTCAGGAGGAGGTGAGGAGGAGTCAGGAGGAGTCAGGAGGAGGCGGGACTTACCTGGAAGGTGGCGGCCGGCAGGTTGGAGATGGCGACGTACTGCAGGTTGTTCTGCAGCGTGTAGATGAGAGACGGGACGGCGAGTTTCAGAGTGTCTTTATACTGAAACACGATGGAGTCAAGCAGGAAGGAAGCCGTCTCCTTCACACTGACTGTAGAGACACACACACACACACACACACACACACACACACACACACAGAGAGAGAGACACAGACACACACACACACACACACACACACACACACACACACAGAGAGAGACACACACACACACACAGACACAGAGAGAGAGACACACACACACACACACACAGAGAGAGAGAGACACACACACACACAGAAGATATTAAAACTAACTTTTACATTGATTCTGTTTCAGTTTTAATTAACCCTCCTGTCATCCTTGAGTCAAGGTAGGAAGGAAGGAAGGAAGGAAGGAAGGAAGGAAAGGAGGGAAGGAAGGAAAGGAGGGAGAGAAGAAGGAAGGAAGAAGGAAGGAAAGGAGGGAGGTAGGGAGGAAGGAAAGGAGGGAGAAAAAAGGAAGGAAAGGAGGGAGGGAGGGAGGGAAGGAGGAAGGAAGGAAGGGAGGGAGGCAGGAAAGAAGGGAGGGAGGGAGGGAGGGAGGGAGGAAGGAAGGGAGGAAGAAGGAAGGGAAGGAGGGAGGAAGAAGGAAGGAAGGGAGGAAGAAGGAAGGAAAGGATGGAAGGGAGGGAGGAATGATGGAAAGGAGGGAGGGAGGAAGGATGGAAGGAAAGAAAAGAGGGAGGGAGGGAGGGAGGAAGGGAGGAAGGAAGGAAGAAGGAAGGAAGGGAGGAAAGGAGGGAGGGAGGAATGATGGAAAGGAGGGAGGGAGGAAGGGAGGAAGAAAGGAAAACTGAAAACTTAAATGTAATTAGAAAAAAACCCATCTTGTATCATAATTTTGGTTAAAAACTACAATACCCATGATCCTCAGCTGCTGTTGCTATGGAGAAGAAGCCAGTCAGACATCGCCACGGTAACCGGATTGATCATAAAAAAACCTGGCGTTTAATTGAGTTTAATGTTTAGCTTCATTGATGTTTGTGGAGCTCTGTGATTGGACGGTTGTTACACAGATGCATCATGGGAGTCGTAGTTCACTTCTCTTCTTCATGTTTCTATGCCGACAGACTTAAGCTCTAATATATGTTACTGTGTGTGTGTGTGTTACTGTGTGTGTGTTACTGTGTGTGTATATATGTATGTGTGTGTTACTGTGTGTGTTACTGTGTGTGTTACTGTGTGTGTTACTGTGTGTGTGTATGTATGTGTGTTACTGTGTGTGTGTGTGTGTGTGTGTGTGTGTGTGTATATATGTGTTACTGTGTGTGTGTGTATATATGTGTTACTATGTGTGTATATCTGTGTGTGTGTGTTACTGTGTGTGTATATATGTGTATGTGTGTGTGTGTGTGTGTGTGTGTGGTGTTACTGTGTGTGTGTGTATATATGTGTGTGTATATGTGTGTTACTGTGTGTGTGTATATATGTGTGTGTTACTGTGTGTGTGTTACTGTGTGTGTGTATATATGTGTGTGTTACTGTGTGTGTGTTACTGTGTGTGTGTATATATGTGTGTGTTACTGTGTGTGTGTTACTGTGTGTGTATGTATGTGTGTGTTACTATGTGTGTATGTATATATGTGTGTGTTACTGTGTGTGTTACTATGTGTGTATACATGTGTGTGTGTATGTGTGTGTATATGTGTGTGTCTATTACTGATTTATACATTTTTATATAAAGTGAATAATAAAACTTTAACCCCCCCCCCCCCCCCCCCCCCGCTCAGACGGAGACGGAGACTCACACTTCTTCTGCAGCAGGATGATGAGCAGACACGTGACGACCTTCAGGATCTCCGCCATGACGACGGCCGACGTGGTGAAGAAGCGGTCGCCTGGCAACGTGCGGACGTATCGGATGCTGAGGATGAGCGACGCATTCTGGACCACGAGCACGGCCAGACTGATGTACTTCAACTTCCTGTTAGCTGTGGAATATAAATATATAACTTTATACACTTTAAAACATTAACTAACATCAAACAGCTGATGACCGGAGGATGAAAACTAGTCTTTGAGGTTAATTCTGGTTTAACCCTTAAACAGACAACGTGCACCAGGAGATACACACTCTTTAACCTTCCTGTTGTCCTCCTGGGTCCTTCCTCTGTCCTTCCTACCTCCCTTCCTCCCTTCCTCCCTTCCTTCCTTCCTTCATCTGTCCTTCATCTGTCCTTCCTTCCTTCCTTCCTTCCTCAGATCTAAGTTCAGGTGTTAGGGTAAATGTTCCCTCCTTCTGTCCTTTCTTCCTTCCTTCATCTGTCCTTCCTTTCTTTCTTCCTTCCTTCCTCCCTCCCTCCCTTCCTTCCTCCCTCATTTCCTTCCTTCTTCCTCCCTCCCTCCTTTCCTTCCTTCTTCCCTCCTTTCCTTCCTACCTTCCTTCCTTCCTCCCTCCCTCCTTCCTTTCCTTCCTTCTTCCTCCCTTGCTTCCCTTCCTTCCTCCTTTCCTTCCTTCCTCCCTCCCTCCTTTCCTTCCTTCTTCCCTCCTTTCCTTCCTTCCTTCCTCCCTCCTTCCTTTCCTTCCTTCTTCCTCCCTTGCTTCCCTTCCTTCCTCCTTTCCTTCCTCCTTTCCTTCCTTCTTCCCTCCTTTCCTTCCTACCTTCCTTTGTCCTTCCTTCCTTCCCTCCTTCCTCAGATCTAAGTTCAGCTGTTAGGGTAAATGTTCCCTCCTTCTGTCCTTTCTTCCTTCCTTCATCTGTCCTTCCTTTCTTTCTTTCTTCCTTCCTTCCTCCCTCCCTCCTTCCTTTCCTTCCTTCCTTCCCTTCCTCCCTCCTTTCCTTCCTACCTTCCTTCCTTCCTCCCTCCTTCCTTTCCTTCCTTCTTCCTCCCTTGCTTCCCTTCCTTCCTCCTTTCCTTCCTTCTTCCCTCCTTTCCTTCCTACCTTCCTTTGTCCTTCCTTCCTTCCTTCCTTCCTCAGATCTAAGTTTAGCTGTTAGAGTAAATGTTCCCTCCTTCTGTCCTTTCTTCCTTCCTTCATCTGTCCTTCCTTTCTTTCTTCCTTCCTTCCTCCCTCCCTCCCTTCCTTCCTCCCTCATTTCCTTCCTTCTTCCTCCCTCCCTTCCTTCCCTTCCTCCCTCCTTTCCTTCCTTCTTCCCTCCTTTCCTTCCTACCTTCCTTCCTTCCTACCTCCTTCCTTTCCTTCCTTCTTCCTCCCTTGCTTCCCTTCCTTCCTCCTTTCCTTCCTTCTTCCCTCCTTTCCTTCCTTCCTTCCCTCCTTCCTTTCTTTCTTCCTTCCTTCCTCCCTCATTTCCTTCCTTCTTCCTCCCTCCTTCCTTCTTCCTCCCTTCCTTCCCTTCCTCCCTCCTTTCCTTCCTTCTTCCCTCCTTTCCTTCCTACCTTCCTTCCTTCTTCCCTCCTTTCCTTCCTTCCTTCCTTCCTTCCTTCCTTCCTTCCTTCCTTCCTCCCTTCCTCAGATCTAAGTTCAGCTGTTAGGGTAAATGTTCCCTCCTTCTGTCCTTTCTTCCTTCCTTCATCTGTCCTTCCTTTCTTTCTTCCTCCCTTCCTTCCTCCCTCATTTCCTTCCTTCTTCCTCCCTCCTTCCTTTCCTTCCTTCTTCCTCCCTTCCTTCCCTTCCTCCCTCCTTCCCTTCCTTCCTCCTTTCCTTCCTTCTTCCCTCCTTTCCTTCCTACCTTCCTCCCTCCTTTCCTTCCTT
>NC_070581.1:33729382-33746882 GCF_027409825.1 Scomber japonicus | reverse complement strand
GTAGTACTTTATGTAGTAGTACTAGTAGTAGTACTTTATGGACTAGTAGTAGTAGTAGTAGTACTTTATGGACTAGTAGTAGTACTTTATGGACTAGTAGTAGTACTTTATGGACTAGTAGTAGTAGTACTTTATGGACTAGTAGTAGTACTTTATGGACTAGTAGTAGTAGTACTTTATGGACTAGTAGTAGTAGTAGTAGTACTTTATGGACTAGTAGTAGTAGTAGTAGTACTTTATGGACTAGTAGTAGTAGTAGTACTTTATGGACTAGTACTAGTAGTAGTACTTTATGGAGTACTAGTAGTAGTACTTTATGGACTAGTAGTAGTACTTTATGGACTAGTAGTAGTAGTAGTAGTACTTTATGGACTAGTAGTAGTACTTTATGGACTAGTAGTAGTACTTTATGGACTAGTAGTAGTAGTACTTTATGGACTAGTAGTAGTACTTTATGGACTAGTAGTAGTAGTAGTACTTTATGGACTAGTAGTAGTACTTTATGGACTAGTAGTAGTAGTAGTACTTTATGGACTAGTACTAGTAGTAGTACTTTATGGAGTACTAGTAGTAGTACTTTATGGACTAGTAGTAGTAGTACTTTATGGACTAGTAGTAGTACTTTATGGACTAGTAGTAGTAGTAGTACTTTATGTAGTAGTACTAGTAGTAGTACTTTATGGACTAGTAGTAGTAGTAGTACTTTATGTAGTAGTACTAGTAGTAGTACTTTATGGACTAGTAGTAGTAGTAGTAGTACTTTATGGACTAGTAGTAGTACTTTATGGACTAGTAGTAGTACTTTATGGACTAGTAGTAGTAGTACTTTATGGACTAGTAGTAGTACTTTATGGACTAGTAGTAGTAGTACTTTATGGACTAGTAGTAGTAGTAGTAGTACTTTATGGACTAGTAGTAGTACTTTATGGACTAGTAGTAGTACTTTATGGACTAGTAGTAGTAGTAGTAGTACTTTATGGACTAGTAGTAGTACTTTATGGACTAGTAGTAGTAGTAGTACTTTATGGACTAGTACTAGTAGTAGTACTTTATGGAGTACTAGTAGTAGTACTTTATGGACTAGTAGTAGTAGTACTTTATGGACTAGTAGTAGTACTTTATGGACTAGTAGTAGTAGTAGTAGTACTTTATGGACTAGTAGTAGTAGTACTTTATGGACTAGTAGTAGTAGTACTTTATGGACTAGTAGTAGTACTTTATGGACTAGTAGTAGTAGTACTTTATGGACTAGTAGTAGTAGTAGTAGTACTTTATGGACTAGTAGTAGTACTTTATGGACTAGTAGTAGTACTTTATGGACTAGTAGTAGTAGTAGTACTTTATGGACTAGTACTAGTAGTAGTACTTTATGGAGTACTAGTAGTAGTACTTTATGGACTAGTAGTAGTAGTAGTAGTACTTTATGGACTAGTAGTAGTACTTTATGGACTAGTAGTAGTAGTAGTACTTTATGGACTAGTAGTAGTACTTTATGGACTAGTAGTAGTAGTAGTAGTACTTTATGGACTAGTAGTAGTACTTTATGGACTAGTAGTAGTAGTAGTACTTTATGGACTAGTACTAGTAGTAGTACTTTATGGACTAGTACTAGTAGTAGTACTTTATGGAGTACTAGTAGTAGTACTTTATGGACTAGTAGTAGTAGTACTTTATGGACAAGTAGTAGTACTTTATGGACTAGTAGTAGTAGTAGTACTTTATGGACTAGTACTAGTAGTAGTACTTTATGGAGTACTAGTAGTAGTAGTAGCGCACAATAGTACTTTATGTAGTAGTAGTAATAGAAGTACAGTTTAGCGCCACCTGCTGGTAAAACTATAAATGAAGCTTCTATTTATCTTCATCTGACACATTTAAAGTACACGGAGGAGGAGTAGAAGTACTTTTTGTGGTAGTAGTAGTAATAGAACTACTAGTAGGTAGTAGTTGTAAGAGTAGTAGTAGTAATAGAAGTAGTACCTTTTGTAGTAGTATAACACTAGTAGTAGTATTAGTAGTACTTTATATAGTAGTAGTAAACTGTGAGGAGTTTAAATTAAAGATGTTTTAGTGATTTCACAGAACAAACCTGAGCTGAGTTCATTAGAGAAAGAAAAGAATAAAGAATAAAGAATAAAAGAATAAAAAAGGACAAAAAGTGTAAAAGTGACCAAAAGCTTTTATTCAAACGTTGGATCTTAAAGTTTCTTTGATCCATAAATGTCTTATTTAATATAAATAAACACAAACAAGTGACCGAGGAGCCACTTCATCACCTTTTCTTAAACCATTGAACAATACACAAGTATTTACAGTGACGTCACCATGACAACCACATCAAACTGACCTTTGACCTGAAGAAGCTCCTGAACGTCACATCTGGTTTCTTTACTCTCGCTGTTTACACGTGAACAGCTGATCTGAGCTCGTTAGAGGAGTTTTAATTATTTAGAGTTAGATGAAGAATCAGAGTTAAAGCTCGTTCATCAGCAGCTCGTCAGTCTGTTTAAAATATTTAATGTCTCAGCGTCTAAAACGAGATGACTTCCTGCTTTTCTTTGTTAACCCTTTATTGGGCAAATAATTATATTTGGTAACTTCTGTAAATATCCCAAAATATCCTTCCTTCCTTCCTTCCTTTCTTTCTTTCTTTCCTTCCTTTCCTTCCTCCCTGCCTTCTTTCTTCCCTTCCTCTTTTCCTTTCTCCCTCCCTCGTTCCTTATTTCCTCCGTCCTTCCTTCCTTTCTTTACTTCCATCTGTTCTTCCTCTCTCCCTCCTTCTCTCCTCCCTTCCTTCTTTCCTTCCTCCTTCCTTCCTTCCTTTCTTTACTTCCTCTCTCCCTCCTTCTCTCCTCCCTTCCTTCTTTCCTTCCTCCCTTCCTCCATCCCCCTTTTTTCTTCCTTCCTTCCTTCTTTCTTCCCTTCCTCTCTCCCTCCTTCTCTCTTTCTTTCCTCCCCCCTACTTCCTTCTTTTCCTTCCCTTCCTCTCTCCTTCCCTCCTTCCTTTCAATGAGTGTCCTATAAAGGGTTAAATATGACATTAAACTAAATATCTTGAGTTTTGGAGCATTTTTACTCCTTTCTGACGTTTTATAGACAAAACTATGAAGAATATAATCTCAGATATCAGCTTCAGTCTGAATCATTTTGTCTATAAAACCTCAGAGAAGAATTTAAGTGATCAATAATTCAAAACCCCCAAAAATAAATCAGTTTAAAATCATCATAAAAACAGAAAAGCAGCAGATCTTCACATTAAAGAAGCTGCTAAAGGAACATTTTTGACATTTCTGCTTTAAAACTGACTCAAACAGCTGCTGATTATTCTCTGATGTCACTTCAAGCTTCCCAAAAATGTAATAAAGCAAAAATATTATCCTTTAAAAGATGCAACAAAAACCCAGAGAGGACTCAATATGTTAACAGCAATGTGTCTCCATGCATCCTGTTCAGACTGTAGGAGCTTTACTTTGAAGGGTTTCTCCATGCATCCTGTTCAGACTGTAGGAGCTTTACTTTGAAGGGTTTCTCCATGCATCCTGTTTAGACTGTAGGAGCTTTACTTTGAAGGGTGTCTCCATGCATCCTGTTCAGACTGTAGGAGCTTTACTTTGAAGGGTGTCTCCATGCATCCTGTTCAGACTGTAGTAGCTTTACTTTGAAGGGTGTCTCCATGCATCCTGTTCAGACTGTAGGAGCTTTACTTTGAAGGGTTTCTATCTTATCTCTTAGTTATCATCTAGTTTAAATCCTCCTCCTCCTGCTGCTGCTGCTGTGTGTGTGTGTGTGTGTGTGTGTGTGTGTGTGTGTGTGTGTGTGTGTGTGTGTGTGTGTGTGTGTGTGTGTGTGTGTGTGTGTGTGTGTGTGTGTGTGTGATAAACTCCTGCAGGTTTGAAACTTTGCATTATTTCATTTTTGGGGAAGTTTTCAGTGAGAACATTCAAACCAGCTTCAGTCTCAGCTTCGAGTCTCTTCAGTGAAAGACTCGAAACAGAAGCTGTAACAGAAGCTCAGACCAGTGTTGTAAAAAGAAGAAGAAGAAAAATAATAAATCTGCATCTTCAAAAAAAAAAAAAAAAAAAAAAAGACCCTAAAATAATAAATACTCAACTCAATAAATAACCAAACAGGAAGTCCATCTGCTCCAAATCTAACGTTGATTCTTCCACCAAAGAAAAAAAAGAAGAGAAACCTGACAGAAGACTTCAGCGTGAGATCAAATAAAGAATAAATAGATTAGTTTAGGACGCCGTCGCTGCTTCCTTCACGTCTCAGCTTTAAATATAAATGATGATTTTTTTTTTTTAACTTCCTTCAAAACCAGAATGAGTAAGTAGTACTTTCGAGTCATTTCACAATCGTGCGCTGATGCAGCAGACGGTGCGTTCAAGGACGATCTGGGATTCTGAGAGTTACGGCTGCTGAAGAGGAACAAGATTAATGCAGGGACAGAAGAAGAAGAAGAAGAAGAAGAATAATTCCCTTTCCTGTTTCCTGTTTCCTGTTCAGCCGCCGCCGCTCATTTCCTCTCCTCCAAAAAAAAAAAAGAATAAATAAATAAAAAGATGTTAAATGTTCGTTTTGATGTGTCGTGTTTGTTTTTCTGTCTTTAAAGTCTCTCGTAGTTTATTAGCTGCTACTTTAATGTCCAGTGTGTCTCAGAGAGCGTCCACAGTGCTGTCTCTCTCTCTCTGATTTTTTGGGGGGGGGGCTTGGGGGGGGTTTAGAGGGACTGGCTGGGCAGAGAGCTGTGGTCCTCCTGCAGGTCTCCTCCCTCCTCCTCCTCCTCCACCTCTCCTCCCTCCATCCAGGGGTGAGACAGGACCTCCTCTAGGGTGGGTCGGTCTTCGGGACGGTAAGACAGGCACCAGCGAATCAGAGACTGGCATTCTGGGATTAAAAAAAAAGAAAAAAGAAAAAGGAGACGTTAGGTTGATGTTCAGGATGTTTGTAAAGTGTCTTAAAACTACGTAGGGTTAAAATACGCGGTGTTCACCTTTAGAGACTCGGCGGGTGAAGATGGGCGTGGCGCCGATGATCTCCTGGTCGCGCTCGAACGGGATGTCGCCGCAGACCATGTCGAAGAGCAGGACCCCCAGAGACCAGACGGTCAGAGAGACGGCTTTATACGACTGAGACTGGATCCACTCTGGAGGACTGTAGACCCGGGTTCCTGAACACAACACACACACTCAGTCAGTCACTCTGAGGGGTAGTCAGCAGTAGAGAATATTTAACCTTTGTCTTTCTCCCTCCTTTCCTCCCTTTCTACCTCCCTCCTTTCCTTTCCTCCCTCCCTCCCTCCTTCTTTCCTCTGTCCTCCCTTTCTACCTCCCTCCTTTCCTTTCCTCCCTTTCTACCTCCCTCCTTCCTTCCTACCTCCTTTCCTTCCTTCCTTCTTTCCTCCGTCCTTCCTTCTTTCCTTCCTTTCCTCCCGTTCTACCTCCCTCCTACCTTCTTTCCTTTCCTCCCTTCCTACCTCCCTTCCTTTCCTCCCTCCCTTGACTCAAAGACAACAGGAGGGTTAAATTAGAAACAGTATTTCTGTCTCCTTACCTTCGAACTCGCTGTACATCGTCTCTTTGAACGGAGCTCCGGATCCAAAGTCGATGATTTTGACGTCGAGCGTCCGCGTGTCGACCACGATGTTCTCGTCTTTGATGTCTCGGTGCACGACGCCGTGATCGTGCATGAACTGCAGCGCCTCGACGATCTGACGGAAAAACCTGCAGGAGACGAAACAGAGAGAAGAGAGAAGAGGAGTTAAAACCGTGCGGAGGAGGAGGAGGAGAGGAAAGCGTCTGTTGCTGTGGAAACGCGTCGGAGGGAAACCGACCTGAGAGCCAGCTGCTCGGACAACGCTCCTCTCTCTGTGATGAAGTCAAACAGATCCTGGCACAGAGGCGGCCGCTCCAGCACCAGCAGGAAGCCCCGCCCCTCCACCTCGAACCAGTCCAGCATGCGGATGACCCCGCCGTGACCCCCGACCTCTGACAGCCGCTGCAGCAGGGCGATCTCCATGGGAACGGGACTGGCATCATCGGGCTGAGGAAGGAGAAGAAGAAGAAGAAACATTAACACGATCGTCCAATCATCATCATCATCATCATCATCGATTCACACAACCTAACAAGATTTAATGTTTTATTTCATATTAACGGATTCATCGGTTTATAAAATTGTAGAAAATAATGAAATGTCTTCAAATGTCTCGTTTCATCTGAGCAACAATCCAAAAAAAGAAAAGAGTGAATGCACCTGACTGTAATTAATATAAATGTAAGTGCTGTTTTTGTACTAATGATTTTATTCCCATTTAAATTAAATCAATCTTACTAATCATAATGTTTCTTATGACGCCTCCTACAGATATTTAAATAAAAAGTACAGATGAATCATTTCTAACTGTCACTGAAACTTGTGGTGTTGACAGGTGAGAAGCAAACGTGGTGTTTTTTTGTTTCGGAGGAAAAAAAAAACCTCCAAAATTTTCATGTTATTTTTTTTTTTGCTGTATTTTTTTTTAAACCTCAACAGAAACTCCACTTTAGCTCAGTGGGAGTTTTTTTTGGGCTTGTGACTCAGAGCCTGCAGGTGGGCTCAGGTGTTTCTGTGGTGGGGGGGGATCCCAGTTACACTCTGATGAATAAGAAATCAGTCAGACGCAGAACGAGAGCGAGAGAGAGAGAGGGGGGAAATCCTACTGCATCACTTACTGAACCGTGACATCACAGGTTTCCGTGGGAGCCGGAGGACAGCCCCCACCTACGGGTGTAATACAGCTGAGCGGCCAGCAGAGGGCGGCGCTCACCCCCACACTGTGTCTACACAGACTGACAGGAGGACCAACACTACTCCTACTGACTAGTGGACTAATGCATTACTACATTTAATGATTTATTGGTAATTTGAGTATTTTTAAAAAGATAAAACTCCAAATATTATAAGTTTCTCCTCCTTCAGTGTCTCATATTTCCTTATTTTATATCCTATTAAACTGTCTATCTTTGAGTTTTAGACTGTTTCAGACATTTGAAGACATCACTTTGGATATTTTTCCACTTTTTCTGACATTTTATAGACTAATGAAATGAATTGTTCTGTCACTCACCAGTATGGCCCACTGCTGAACTCTGTCACTGGAAATCTGCTTAATGGCAACCTGGATAGATAAAAAAAAAAAAAAAAGAAAAAAAAAAGGAGAGTGAATTTGCAGTCGCAGTAGTAGTAACTATAAAATGTGTCATATCATTTAATCCTCACTAGATGATAGTTTAGATGCTTTAAACTGAGCAGTGAAGGATAATCAGATGTGTGTCAGTGCAGAAGTTAAGGAGGTAAGATTCTCAGGCTGAAGTCAAAACAAGAAACAACAAAGCGGATCATGTGATGCGTGTTTGTGGTCTGACCTGCAGTCCATCTGAGAGCCGCTGGCCTGAAAACACTGAGCCGAAGCCGCCGCTGCCGAGCAGAGGACCGCAGCGATACTGACTGCAGAACGGTTCCTTCACTGTAGAGAGAGAGAGAGAGAGAGAGAGAGAGACAATAAATCAGCTGTGGACGTCAATCTGAGACATTTTACTGTAAATCAAAAACCCAGGATGACTGTTTAGGTTCATCTCTTCTTCTATTGTTGATTTTATCTTATTTCCCTTTTTCGGTGCTTCTGTGTAAACACTGAGAAAAACCCCCACAGACATTTAGGGCATCTCCAAGAACAGGAAATGTGGTTAAAAGCTCTGTAAAAAGACGGTAAGTGCACCTTGAGTTCAGACTGTAATTCACATGGTTGCAGAGTGAAAAGAAAAAACAGAAGGAAATGTTGAAGAAATAAATGTGTTGAGCAACTTTCACATGTCATTGCACATTTCTAAACCAGGTCACTGCGGTGCATTCAGAGTCAAAACAGACATTTCACTTTAATCTGGAACTATGTTGATCATCAATTCATCTGAATTCCAACTTTTTTCAGTTTCCTTGTCACTTTATTATTCTTAATAATTGATTTTCTCTTCCTTTTGCTGTCCTGAAAACATATTAAAAGATGTAAAATAACTAAAATTTAAGAGAAAATCATTTTAAAAAGGAGTGATATGTTGAATAAACCCAAAGAAGATGGCTCTCCAATCATGTACACATAGTTATTACTATTTATAATCTATATAAACTATTTTTAATGCACAAATTGGAGGATTACATGTCACTGTGGCTTTAGTTATAGTATTTATTTATAGTACTATTGCACTATGTAGTCATAATCATATTTCCACATCAATGTTACCTGGTTTATATAGTTTAATGTCCTGTTGTATTATTATTATAATACTGATGATTTAATGAAGAACAAACATGTCTGCTCTGGTTGTTATTGTTGTGATGAACAGCTGAGCTCCATGCTGCCGCCTTGTTTCTGCTTCACTAACTCAACTACTAGAAAAGTTAACTGTTACCACTTAAATCATATTTTCAGCTCACTAATATTTAATTTAGACTCATTCACAATTAAAAAAAAAAATGTTTCTAATAGTTTAACCGAGTTCATTTAAGGTTACGTCATTGTTAGAATCAACGTCTCAAATTCAAATTTTTTTAAACAGTCACTTTAAAAAAAAACGTTAAAATAACCGTTAAAAGCTACGTTCCAGTAACCATGGAGACGGCTCTGTAATATAAAACTGCCACACAAACGACGGTTTATTAGTTTATATAAACTATAAACTCCTTTTTAATGTGAAATGAGGAACAAACGTGCGTGTGCTCTGTTTGTTATTGTTGTGATGAACAGCTGAGCTCCACGCTGCCGCCTTGTTGCTGCTTCACTAACTCACGACGTTAGCTTTACAACGACCAGTCAGCTAGAATATTAACTTACACTTTAATTCAATGTAAAAGCCTGGTTTAAGTTGTTTAACCGAGTTACGTCATGTTGTCTCAAATTCAAAAAAAATTCGAATAGTCACTTTTAAAAAAAAACGTTAAAATAACCGTTAAAGCAACGTTCCAGTAACCATGAAAACGGCTCTGTAATATAAAACTACCACACAAACGACGGTTTAGTTTTTTTAATATAGTCTCGTTGTAGTTTAACTAAATATAAAGTCCGCAAAACACCCAAAAACTGCTCATTCTCCTTCTTTATTTAACATGAAAACACTCGTGAGCTTGTTTTATTCTTCTCACCGTTTTTCCCTCGGACCTCCTCCTCCTCCTTCTCCTCCAGGTGAAGCTCCACGGACCTTTTGTCCAACATGTTTCGGGAAGCTTTGAGTTCAGTTGCAGCTGATACAATCCATGCTTGTGAATTCCCCTCTGTGTCGGTGTTAAAAAGTTTTTTCCGTCTCAAACCGGTTGATGCTGCCGTTTTTCTTCCCGTCTCCTTCCCGTGTTACACTTGATAAATCCAATTTCGGCAAAGAAAATTACTTTAAAGTTACTTTCTGCGCTTAAAACGGCTCAAAAAGTAGTAAATGTTGAGTAATACTAAGAGTCTACTGTTCTCTGTGAGCGCTTCTCTGCTCTGTCTACTACGCTGCTGTTATTCTAGCTTATATATGGGCCCAGTTGGTCACGTTGTCCAATCAGCGTCGAGACGTGTGCGCAATGTTTTGAACTGACCGACCAATCAGATTGAAGACAAATTCAACGTAACGACCAAGAGCGCGCGCCGGCAATGACAGGAAAGAGGAAGAGACGATTTCCCCTCAAAGCACACACACACAGAAATACACTAACACACACACATAGACACACACAGAAATACACTAACACACACACACACACATAGACACACACAGAAATACACTAACACACACACACATAGAAATACACTAACACACACACACATAGACACACACAGAAATACACACACACAGAGTCAGAAACACAAAAATACACAGACACACACAGAGTCAGAAACACACACACACACACACACACAGAGCGCGGGCTGCACTGAAACATTGAAACAGAAATACACACACACACAGTCAGAAACACATGCACACACACACACACAGTCAGAAACACATGCACACACACACACACAGAGTCAGAAACACATGCACACACACACAGAGTCAGAAACACATGCACACACACACACAGTCAGAAACACATGCACACACACACACAGTCAGAAATAGACACACACACAGTCAGAAACACATGCACACACACACACACAGTCAGAAACACATGCACACACACACAGTCAGAAACACATGCACACACACACACAGTCAGAAATAGACACACACAGTCAGAAACACATGCACACACACACACAGTCAGAAACACATGCACACACACACACAGTCAGAAATAGACACACACAGAGTCAGAAACACACACACACACACAGAGTCAGATACACACACATACACACACACACTGAGAAACACACACACACACACAGAGCGCGGGCTGCAGGCTGGGTCTCTGGCTTGTTTCAGTATGACAGAGTCTCTGAGGTCCAGACCATGTAAAACACACCACAAGCTGCTACTTCAAGTCACACTTCTAATAACTCCGATTTCTGGAAACTTCCTCTGACACATAAATATATAGCCTATATTTACATGTGTGTGTGTGTGTGTGTGTGTGTGTGTGTGTGTGTGTGTATGTGTGTGTGTGTGTGTGTGTGTGTGTGTGTGTGTGTATGTGTGTGTGTGTGTGTGTGTGTGTGTGTGTGTGTGTGTGTGTGGAAAAGGTCATGTTTTATAATACCATTTAGGAGAAACTGTTACATGTGAGTTCCCCTTTACAGAAAATGTTGTTTAAAAAAAAAAAAAAAAAAAAGAGCACATTTTTAAAAGTTTGACGTCCAAAGCTTTTCTGTGTTATTATATTAATAACCAGGCTGAGTATCATCCGTGCTCCCTCACACCAGCAGCTAACAGTCCACACTCTGCCATAAAGAGCCGTAATGTGCTGCATGGTTCTGTTCCAACCAATCAGGAGCAGAATCAACCGTCTGAAACTGAGATCAGCTGATTACATGAGTCACATGACGGCCCTTTATGGAAGAGTTTACACACCTCTGCCTTCACCCTCCTGTTGTCCTCGAGTCAAGGAAGGAAAGGAGGGAGGGAAGGAAGGAGTGAGGTAAGAAGGAAGGAGAGGAGGGAAGGAAAGGGGGGAGGAAGGAAAGGAAGGAGGGAGGTAAGAAGGAAGGAAAGTAGGGAGGAAGGAAGGAAGAAGGAAGGAGGGAGGGAGGAAGAAGGAAGGAGGGAGGGAAGGAAGGAAAGGAGGAGGAAGGAAGAAGGAAGGAAAGGAGGGAGGAAGTAGGAAGGAAAGGAAGGAGGGAGGAAGGAAGGAAGGAGGGAGGTAAGAAGGAAGGAGGAAGGGAAGGAAGGAAAAGAGGGAGGGAAGGAAGGAAAGGAGGGAGAGAAGGAAGGAAAGGAGGAGGAAGGAGGGAGGAAGGAAGGAAGGAAAGGAGGAAGGAGGGAGGGAGGAAGTAGGAAGGAGGGAAGGAAGAAGGAAGGAAAGGAGGGAGGAAGGAAGGAAAGGAGGGAGGAAGGAAAAGAGGGAGGGAAGGAAGGAAGGAAAGGAGGGAGAGAAGGAAGGAAGAAGGAAGGAAAGGAGGAGGAAGGAGGGAGGAAGGAAGGAAAGGAGGACGGAGGGAGGGAGGAAGTAGGAAGGAGGGAAGGAAGAAGGAAGGAAAGGAGGGAGGAAGGAAGGAAAGGAGGAAGGAGGGAGGGAGGAAGTAGGAAGGAGGGATGGAAGAAGGAAGGAAAGGAGGGAGGAAAGAAAGAGAGAAGGAGGTAAGGAAGAAAAGGAAAGGAGGGAGGAAGGAAAAGAGGGAGGGAAGGAAGAAGGAAGGAAAGGAGGGAGGAAGGAAAAGAGGGAAGGAAGGAAGAAGGAAGGAAAGGAGGAGGAAGGAGGGAGGAAGGAAGGAAGGAGGAAGGTAAGAAGGAAGGAGGAAGGGAAGGAAGGAAAGGAGGAGGAAGGAAGAAGGAAGGAAAGGAGGGAGGAAGTAGGAAGGAAAGGAAGGAGGGAAGGAAGAAAAGGAGGGAGGAAAGAAAGAGAGAAGGAGGTAAGGAAGAAAAGGAGTGAGGGAGGAAGGAAAGAAGGAAGGAACGAAGGGAGGAAAGAAGAAACAAGTCAAAACAGACGGAGGACGACACAAGGGTTAAAGTAATACTGATACCAACTCACTACTTTCTATATTAAATTAAACTAAATGCCTCCATCCTTCCATTTGATTTTTACACTAATGCATTGAAAGTCATATTTTTAATCTCTGGGTGTAAAAAGGGTCGGTTGCAGGTCTCTTTGGACGGGAGACGTTTCATTACTACTTGATTTATTTCAGTTAATACTTTAATACCTTAAATAAAGAAAAGGCTAAATACTGAAACCATGTGAAGAACAGTGCAGGCTTGTTATAAAACCCCTCAGAAGAGTCTGAAGTTTAATCTGAAGGCTCATGATTAAACAAACAGCTTTTAAATTAAACAAACTTTTCTTTTTACAACCAAAACACAAAAATCTATTTATAACTTTTGGGTTAAATTAGCCAACACCTGCAGAAATGTGCAGCCTGGACTGAGGGTTAGGGTTAGGGAGGAGCTGCAAGTACATACTTGCAAACTGTAGCTTCATCTAAAGGAGTCAACAAGAGTCAATGCTTCATACTTTATAGTTCTTTTCTATTAAAACAAATTTAAAAAAGAAAGGAAGAAGAGGATATAGGGGCAAAGAGGAAGGATACAGATAGAAAGCCAACAGAGGAAAAAAAAAGGATGTGGATGAAAGGAAGTGAGAGGAGAAGAGGAAAGAGAATAAAGGAATGAGAAGGATTATTTTGAGTCCGGAGTTCAAATCAACACTGAACCTGTTTTTCCTGCTGTGATCATTCCTGCTTTTAATCGTCGGTATGAACAGGAGGAATGATTACAACGCGGAAAACCTGTGTGACTGTTTACACGGACACCTGACTGCTGCTCTACTGCAAACACCGGGAACGTTTCCTGTAACCTGCTCAGCCGTCTGGTAGAAGAGGTCACTGTGTGTCATCATATCAGCTCAATAACATAAATCTATTTATCTCATTTAACTGTCAATGTTTAGCACCTGTATGAGGTATGTAATGCACAGACAGACCATCAGGTGGTTCTATGGTTGCTATAGATACAGGTTGTTCTATGGTTGCTATAGATACAGGTTTTTATGGTTGCTATAGATACAGGTTGTTCTATGGTTGCTATAGATACAGGTTGTCCTATGGTTGCTATAGATAGAGGTTGTGCTATGGTTGCTATAGATACAGGTTGTTCTATGGTTGCTATAGATACAGGTTGTGTTATGGTTGCTATAGATACAGGTTGTTCTATGGTTGCTATAGATACAGGTTGTGTTATGGTTGCTATAGATACAGGTTGTTCTATGGTTGCTATAGACGCAGGTTGTTCTATGGTTGCTATAGATACAGGTTGTTCTATGGTTGCTATAGTTACAGGTTGTTCTATGGTTGCTATAGATACAGGTTGCTCTATGGTTGCTATAGATGCAGGTTCTTATGGTTGCTATAGATACAGGTTGTTCTATGGTTGCTATAGATACAGGTTGTGTTATGGTTGCTATAGATACAGGTTGTGCTATGGTTGCTATAGATACAGGTTGTGCTATGGTTGCTATAGATACAGGTTGTCCTATGGTTGCTATAGATAGAGGTTGTGCTATGGTTGCTATAGATACAGGTTGTTCTATGGTTGCTATAGATACAGGTTGTGTTATGGTTGCTATAGATACAGGTTGTTCTATGGTTGCTATAGATACAGGTTGTGTTATGGTTGCTATAGATACAGGTTGTTCTATGGTTGCTATAGACGCAGGTTGTTCTATGGTTGCTATAGATACAGGTTGTTCTATGGTTGCTATAGTTACAGGTTGTTCTATGGTTGCTATAGATACAGGTTGCTCTATGGTTGCTATAGATGCAGGTTCTTATGGTTGCTATAGATACAGGTTGTGTTATGGTTGCTATAGATACAGGTTGTGCTATGGTTGCTATAGATACAGGTTGTGCTATGGTTGCTATAGATACAGGTTGTGCTATGGTTGCTATAGATACAGGTTGTGCTATGGTTGCTATAGATACAGGTTGTGTTCTATGGTTGCTATAGATACAGGTTGTGTTCTATGGTTGCTATAGATACAGGTTGTGCTATGGTTGCTATAGATACAGGTTGTGTTCTATGGTTGCTATAGATACAGGTTGTTCTATGGTTGCTATAGATACAGGTTGTGCTTTGGTTGCTATAGATACAGGTTGTGCTTTGGTTGCTATAGATGCAGGTTGTGCTATGGTTGCTATAGATACAGGTTGTGCTATGGTTGCTATAGATACAGGTTGTGCTATGGTTGCTATAGTTACAGGTTGTACATGAACAGAATGAGTCTCTAACATGTTTTTAATAAAAGTTTAGAACCAGTGAAGGTGTGAATGAGTCTGTAGAGGCGGTAAAACATCACATTTAGACTCAATGAGAGGAAATAAATCATGTTTTATGTTGTCATGGCAACAAAGAGGAAGAAAAAGCAAATAAATGTTCGTTTTTTTTTTAAATCGCACTTTCTTGGTGTGAGCTACAAGGGGTTAAGGAAGGATGGAGGAAAGAAAGAAAAATCATATTAATACACATCGATGAAAGGAAGTCAGCACAGTGAAGAGCTTCAGTGTGTTTGTGTGCAGAAAAAATCTCCCAAACATTTTTTTTCAGAAACATTTTCCTCTTTTTATTCCAAGAAAAAAAGGTATTTTCATCCCAAACAAGAAAATAAAATAAAACAAACTTATATTATTAATAATAACAACAATAATCAATCATTAAGAGGATAAGTATGACAATTCTCTATTTTTTTTCTCTCCTTTTTTTATTTATTTTTTATTTGTCGCTTTTTCTCTATGATATTGGTCGTGGTCAATTAAACATGCAGCTAAATAAGTCCGATGATGATGATGATGTCGATGATGAAGGTGGGGGGGGTTGTGGGGGTATGTGGGGGTATATGTGCATGTGTGTGTGGGGGGGGAGGGGAGGGGGGAGTGTGGAGGAGAAAAGGGAGAAAAAAAGATGGAGGCGGTTACAAACTGTGAAGTCACTGCTGGATGATGACGAGGCGTTTTCATTCCCAGCTAATGATAGAAAAGTGAAAAGTGCGTCCGCAGACACAAAATGGCTGCCGGTGCGGAGCTGGGAGAAAGATGTTGCTATCGGCAGCTAAGCTAACAATAATGGGGCGTTGTTAGCGTTGTTAGAAACCTGGAAACCACAGGAAACTAGCTTTAAAAAAAAAACAAAAACATAGTAAGACTTCAGGTGATAGCTCGCTCGCTAAAGAGCACGCTAACGTTGCTTACAGGAGTCCGATTTGTCTGATTAGCGGTCCTCGCACAAAGTGGCTGGTGGGAGCGCTAGCAAGTAATGTTACGAGAAACTAGCTTTCAAGTCCAGGTGAAAGCTTTCTCTTTCTCTCTATACAGAATGCTAATGATATTAGCCTCGTAACATGGGGCCTTGCTATTTCCCCACCTGCATTCTGCGAACACCTGCCCTACTCCGCCTCTGATTGGCAAGCACCCGTTAGCCCAGTTGGTTAGCCTGGTTAGCTTCAGGCATGACGACTGAGACGGTTTAGAGTTATTAGGCTGAGAATGTCAGACTCAGAGCCAAACAGAGGAGGGTATTTGCAGAATACGGGTGGGTAAACTTTCCTGTCATAAAATGCAGTCTTTTTTTTTTTTTTTACCCTACCTGCATTCTGCGGAGATCTGTCTGTTAGGTTACAGGCCAATCAGAGGTAGAATGGGGGTGGGTTTTTTTGCAGAATGCAGGTGGGATAAAAAAAAAATGCGGTGGGGGGAGGGGACATCTTTGCTAGTTAGCCTGTTAGCTAACTAGCTACAAAACATAGTAAGACTTCAGGTGATAGCTTGCTAACATATCTAACCTAATCTTTCTTGTTCCAATCCAATTAGCATTCCTCATTGAAAACAATGGCCCCAATAGCCACCGAGCTAGCTCACCAAATGTTTTAAAACCCCAAATAAGACTTCAGGTGATGGCTAACTTAAGAGCTAATGCTAATGCTAATGCTAATCTCAGGCTACGTGAAAACAAATCCTCAGTGGTGTCGAGGTAAATTTATTTATTTTACGTGTATATATTAAACTTTATTCCCTCATGAATTCCAAGTAAATTTCACAAATCGGAATGCTAATTTTCGTTAGCTTACCAAGAAGAAATAAAATCAAAATTTTATTCAGTCGTTACTTGAAGCCCACGATTAAATATTTACTGTCACTGTTTTACGTTCCCTTTGTTTTCTCTTACTTTGACACTGAGCCAAAGTAATCTGATAGCAGATTAGCAGCTAGTTAGCGAATATCGTTCCTATTAACTATTAATTAAAGCGTTGACTTTATACGTCTATTTCTGTTACCAAGCTAATCTGACGTCTACCACAGTGGTTTAAAAAGTTTGGTTTAAAAGTGGCTCTGACCTTTTTTTTTTAAACTGTGTAACAATTACTCTTGTTTTTGTCGTGTTTGCTAGCTAGCTAACAAGTTAAGTAAAGCATGTTTTGAAGCGATATTTACTAACTTCTTCTGACTTCCACTAGAATTTGAGACAGCTAGTCGTGCGCTACAGCTAGCCACTGTGTTTGTAGTTTTAAATTCAACCCTGATTATTAATAATAATAATAAAAATAATAATCATGATTAGCCAGCGAGCTAACCGCGTAACGCTAGGTGTTTCTCCGTAGTGGTTTATCTCGTCCCGACTGCTGTCCCCTGTCAGCTCGAGACCTTTTTTGTCGCACTTAACGATAAGTAAGGCGTAGCTTTACTGCACAGGTGCAAATCCACAAAACTGATAGAAAGATAACTCGTGCTGGCGCCTCTGTTGTGTTTTAAAACAACTGCGAGACATTAGCTTCTGAAACTGCTGATTCAGAGTCTCCGTGACGACACAAATACATCGTGAGTCTCCGCGCCATTTTTATTAGCTAACGGGGAAGAAAAAACGCAAATCCACCCAATCCAATGGTACGCTATCATATTAGCAACTTCAAGAATTCAGTCTCTTCAAATTAAAAAAGTCATGACAAACCATTTAAAAATCAAAGATGGTGCAGATGGTTCTTCCTCGCTCACTGGCTAGCGGCGGCGACTCGTGTTTAAAAAAAGAAAGGGGGGGTATTGTTGGTTTTTTTTGCACATGTGCAGTAGAGGTGCTGTCGTCGTTAGCTGCGACTCAAGGTCTCATGTGTCAGTGTCGCGTGGTGAAAAAGCTGCCAAATACGATGTTTTAAAAAAAAAAGAAGAAGAAGAAGAAAAAAAAAAAGTATAAACTGATCCCGAATCAGCGTTAAGACCGAGCTCCATCTGAGTGGTAACCAGGACATGAGAGAAGGTGGAGGTGGAGGTGGTGGTGGTGGAGGAGAGGGGAGCGGGGGCACTGCTGGCTGGAAGAGAGGAGAGAGAGAGAGGGTG
>NC_070581.1:33714382-33724382 GCF_027409825.1 Scomber japonicus | reverse complement strand
GTTTACTGCATGTAGTGAGAGATAAATAACTACTAACAGCTGACAGGAATCTAAAATAAAACCAGAGAAGCAGAAAAGCAGCAGCAGTGATGAGAAGTGATAATGTAAATGAGTTCTGGGTAAAAGACTCGACGATGGAGTCCCGAGAAAAAAGCTCATTTCTAACGACAGAGAGGAGACGTCTTGGTCAGGGTTCAAAACTGTCCTGTCCTCTCTGATAAAATAACTCCACTCGTTCACAGAGCAGCCGAAAACAAAAAAAAACATCTGATAAAAAAAAGAGTCTCAGCTGCTCGATAGAGAAAAACACCGAGGCTTGTTTTCGCAGGGTGACACCAGCCTGTGCTTCACCTCAGATAATCCCTCACACACACACACACACACACACACAGTAACACACACACACACACACACACACACACACACACACAGTAACACACACACGCCCTGCCCCGCTCGGCTGCTTCCTGTTGACTCAGGTTGAGTTTTGACAGTGAGCAACAGAAAGTGAGTGTCAGCTGACTGCAGCATGGAGAGCACATCACCTTCTATTAATGTCTCCATTCATTTATTTCTATATTTACCTTGTTGATGATATCTCATTAAATACATCTGCCTCTGCCTTTAAAACATGACTGAGCAGATATCTGAATGTAGAGTTAGATTATTATAAAGGGAATATATTCAGCTTTTAGTCAATAGTTAAACTTCTTTATCACAGTAATGAACTGCTGCTATAGACACACATGCTGTATTATTAAGTTATTTTAGGTTTTTATTGTTATTTTATTAAAGTATTATTTAAGCCTGTATGGATTATTTATTACTATTGATTATTTAATCAATGTCACTTTATTACGCTGCTGCAAGACGAAGCCGAGGGTTCATTCCTGTTTATTTCATCACATGTCCATAAACATGCGTCCATTCTGTAAACTGGGTTGCTAAGGTGGTTGCTAAGGCGGTTGCTAAAGCGGTTATTAAGGTGGTTCCTAAGGTGGTTGCTAAGGTGGTTGCTAAGGTGGTTGCTAAGGTGGTTCCTAAGGCGGTTGCTAAGGCGGTTATTAAGGTGGTTGCTAAGGTGGTTGCTAAGGCGGTTATTAAGGAGGTTCCTATGGTGGTTGCTAAGATGGTTGCTAAAGCGGTTCCTAAAGTGGTTGCTAAGGTGGTTGCTAAGGTGGTTGCTAAGGTGGTTCATAATGCGGTTGCCAAGGCGGTTGCTAAGGTGTCCACTCTTATATTTCAGATGTGATTCAGCGACTATAGTTAGTTTACGTAGTTTGCAACGCCGGCTAGTCACATAAATGGCCGTGTGAATGTAGCCTTGGTTGCTAAGGTGGTTGCTAAGGTGTTTACTATGCGTCGTTCACATCGTCCAGTCTCGTATTTCGATTTTCGGCTCGAGAAGTTGGCTTTCGTTGGTTTTAAAGGACCAGTAGAAGATAAAGAAGGAGTTTTTATTCCAGTAGAGACTCAAAATATTATTATAGAAGCTGAAATATGTAAAATAATTAAGAGTTATTTAAACTACATGACGCTGATAATCCTTCACTACTTTAAGGGGGATTTTTCATGCAGGACTTTTACTTGTTATAGAGTATTTTTACATTGTTGTACCAAATTAAAGACTCAATAAACACTGATATAATCCAACTACTACTAACTGTTTCACTTTATCTCTGTAAATCATGTAAAGATATTATATTAGAGACTCACAATATTAATATAGAGCTGCAGATGTGCAGAATATGTCCTTTTTAAAACATTAAAAGCATTATTATGCATGATTATTATTGGATGTTTGGGTAATAAGACTTTATTGAGTATATAAACCTACATTACAGCATCAGGAATTAATTAATTATATCATATTAATCTCATTAAAATTAATTTAGAGCAGTAAACTGAGCATTATTACCCTCTGACATGTAGCAGAGTAGAAGTTTATAGCAGCATAACAAGGAAGTACTTGAGTAAATGTACTTAGTTACTTTCCCCTTGCTGTGACAGTGGCCTTAACCGTAACCATGGTAACCCTAGTAGCAGTAATAATAGCAGCAGCATTAACAGTAATAGTCGTGGGGGGGGGGGGGTGAGGGCGGCGGCCGCTCTTTTTGCACAACAACGTGCACGCTGTTATCTGCCATCTGAGGTGGTGGCGATGCTGTTGCCGCCTTTTAGCGTAACCACGGCAACACAGAAACCACAGCTTCTCATCAGAGAGGAACAAACAAATAAGTTCAGCCTCACAGATCTGGCACATCAAAAACAACACACACACACACACGTCGGGTTGTTGTTCACATCTTAGAGCAGGGGGGTCAACATGAGGCCCGGGGGCCAAAACCAGGCCGCTAAGGCATCCAAGCCGGCCCACTCTCCTTCCTACCCTCCTATCATATGTCCTTCTTTCCTTCCTACCCTCCTATCATCTGTCCTTCTTTCCTTCCTCCCTTTCTTACTTCTTTCCTTCTTTGTTTACTTCCCTCTTTCCTTCCTTCCTTCCTTCCTTCCTTCCTTCTTTCCTTCATCTTCTTTCCCTTCCTTCTTTCCATCTTTCCTTCATATTCCCTTTTCCTTCCTTCCTTCCTTCCATCTTTCCTTCATCTTCTTTTCCTTTCTTCCTTTCCTTCATATTCCCTTTTCCTTCCTTCCTTCCTTTCTTCTTTTTATCTTTCCATCCCTCCTTCCTTCCTTCCTGTCTTCTTTTCCTTCCTACTCTCCTATCATCTGTCCTTCTTTCCTTCCTCCCTTTCTTACATCTTTCCTTCTTTGTTTACTTCCCTCTGTCCTTCCTTCCTTCCATCTTTCCTTCCTATCTTCTTTTCCTTCCTACCCTCCTATCATCTGTCCTTCCTTTCTTTCTTACATCTTTCCTTCTTTGTTTACTTCCCTCAGTCCTTCCTTCCTTCCATCTTTCCTTCATATTCCCTTTTCCTTCATCTTCTTTTCATCTTTCCTTCCTGTATTCTTTTCCTTTCTTCCCTTGCCCTTCCTTCCCTCCTTTCTTTCCTTCCTATCAATTTTTCCCTTTCCATTCTTGTTTCCTTCCGTCATTCTTTCCCTTCCTTCCTTCCATCTTTCCTTCCTATCTTCTTTTCCTTTCTTCCCTTGCCCTTCCTTCCTTCCTTCCTTCCTTCCTTTCTTCCTTCCTTCTTTCCTTCCGTCATTCCTTCCCTTCCCTTCTTTCTTTCCTTGCCCTTCCATCTTTCCTTCCTATCTTCTTTTCCTTTCTTCCCTTGCCTTTCCTTCCTTCCTTCCTTCCTTCCGTCATTCCTTCCCTTCCTATCACTTTTCCCTTCTTTCTATCCTTGTTTCCTTTCCTCCCTTCCATCTTTTTATTGGTCCGGCCCATATGAAATCAACCCCTGTCTTATATGATCTTTCTTTTTCTTTTTTCTTTTTTCTTTTCTTTAAGCCAATCCAAAGTGAGGATACAGTAAAGTGGAGTCTGTTGCCGGGCAGGAAACACGAGACACGGCCGAGTGTGTTTGTCTTACCGAACGCTGTGGGCGACATCTCCTGCATGATGGCTCTGTACTCCAAATGATGACGAGACTGATTACTGGGACCTACACACGCGCGCGCACACAGACACACACACGCGCACACACACACAGGTAGAGGTTGTGTCATTCTGGCTCCTCATTGGCTCATCAGATCACATGTTATTTGTGATGGATGGTAGACTGTCAGACATTAGGGCTTAAAACTGTTGAACACTGAAAATAATAATATATAAACACTATTATCTATTAAATTTGGGTGGAATAACCTTTAATACTGAACTCTGGCTGATGTGTGGTGTCCAGAATTGTTTATTTTATAAGCTGAATATGATAAGATTTAATAATTTAATTAGGGCTGTCAGCGTTAACGTGTTAATCACGATCAGATTAATGCAATCCATAATCTCATTTTAATGTGTCAAGCCTTTTTGTCCCTTCTCCTCACCCGTAGACGGCTCCTCTAGCTGTAGCGCTATGCTTTGAAGTGGCCTCCTGCAGTAAACCTACCGCGCTGATGGAAAGTAAGAGAGCTACTGGACTTTTGAACGGCTTGTTTAACTTTAAAACACTTCCAGACGCTTCAGTTGACAAGTCAAAAGTAAAATGCAACCTGTGTCAAACGGAGTTTAACTACCACCGGAGTACGTGGAGTTTGAGTTAGCACCTCCACGCTAAACACCCAGGTGCAGCCAAGCCAGCCTCAGCTCCACCAAAGGACCATTTTGGAGTGTGGGAGTCGCAGCAGAGCCGTGATTGATTCCCAGTTAAGACACTCTGGTAAGAAATGCTTTACATTATGGGCTTAAAACTGCCTTCAAATGGAAAATAACAGGATTTTAAACATGCAGTTCAAAACGCGATTAATCGTGATTAACTATGGAAACTCTGCGATTAATCTCGTTAAAAAAAATTAATCATTTGACAGCCCTAAAAATTAATAATTTAAAATAAAATACAAGTTTCAACATGTTACAGTATAAACTCTGTGTGTGTGTTCTGTGTGTTTTTAGAAGCGGTATGATCGTACGCAGACGCAAAGATGGAGCGGAAATGTTTAAAATCTGAGTAAAACGTTGATAGAAGATTAAAAACCATCAATAAAATGGTTAAAGATGGTGGTAAAGCTGCTCAATTAATTACGATTTAGGGGCCAAACGATCTCAAAACTAATAAAAATGGGAGGAAACGATTTTTAATAATATAGTTTTGAGATGAGCGCATTTTATTTTGAAAAGCTTGGACTAATATCCCTGCTAGCGGCAGATCAAAGGCTGCTGCTTGGAGAGATTAATTAATTAAATGCAGCGTGTTTCTAAAGTTAAAAGCCCTAGCTGGTGGTGTCTGCAGGAGGGAAACCAGAGAGGGATCCCATCCTGGTCACAGCGTGGAGGTGAGGGTCATGTGACCGACGGATGCAGACGGTGTAATCTGAGTTTAATGGACAAACTAAACTAAACTAAAGCTGCACTGTGACAGAAACTCAGTGATTTGAAGATAACTGTAAAGGCTTTGATCGTTTCATAAACATGCTTGTTTGCTCGGGTCTGTTGACGTCCAGCGCCGGTCATGTGACCCTCACCCTGCAGGTCGCTGTGTCCTTTATAACCTCTCTCTCTCTCTCTCTCTCTCTCTCTCTCTGTGAACTGCAACCTTTACGGATGTCATACTCCACTTTCTCTCCTCTCATTTCCTGTCATCTCTCTGCTGTCACACCTCTGGTAAAAGTTTAAAAATAAAGCCAGGTGTGTGTGTGTGTGTGTGTGTGTGTGTGTGTTCCTGTTGGTCTATCATTGTGAGGACCAATTTGATTTGTATACATATATAAATACACATATATATTTAAGTAAGGACATTTAAACTATCAGACTTTCAGACTTGGCTTCATGGTTCAGTTAAAGTTCAAATAAGAGTGAAGGTCCTCATAAGTACAGATATGCAGGTGTGTGTGTGTGTGTTCTTGTTAGTCTATCATTGTGAGGACCAACTTGAGCTGTGTATTTTTTATTTATCTTTTTTAAGTGAGGACATTTTAAACTCTACACATGCATCTGAGAGGGCAGACTGAAGGTCCAGACTTGACTTCATGGTTCAGTTAAAGTTAAAAGTTAAAATAAGAGTGAAGGTCCTCATAAGTACAGATATGCAGGTATGTGTGTGTGTGTGTGTGTGTGTGTTACCTGGTGCGCAGGGGGAGGGGGGTTTGCTCAGGATGAGGGCGGCTCCGGCGGGGGAGGGGGGCTTGTTGTTGGTCGCGGGGGCGGCTGTGAGGTCCGAGTGGGAGGGGTCTGAGTCGCGTTGCCGCGGCGACCGGGCGCTCCAGTCGTCCAGTCCGCTGGAGGCCGCTGCTGTCGCCGAGCTGCAGGTGGCGCTCGCCTTACGGGGCTGGAGAGAGAGAGAGAGACACACACACACACACACACACACACACAGTTAATGCCACACTATAAAAAGATGTTTCAGGTCCTGATTAAAAAGTTGTCGACATGTGACTCTTATTTGCTGAGTCTAACAGTCTCGGTGCTGCTGTGTGGATTCAAATCATCAAAAATAACTTAAACTAATGACGCAGATGTTTAAACTCAGACAGACTCATCACTCTGTCGCTGTTTTTCAGAAACCAAAAACACAAAAATACAAAAATACAAAAACAACACAGGAGGACTGGAGGTGCTTTGTTTGTCCCTCACTAACCAGCGTAGCGGCTTTCCAGTACCTTAACTCTTAAACAGGCCTTACTAGTTATGTCATTAGCACCTCAAGTAAGGAAGGAAGGAAAGAAGGAAGGAAGGAAGGAAGGAAGGAAGAAGGAAGGAAAGGAGGAAGGAAGGGAAGCAGACAGGAAGGAAAGGAGGGAAGAAGGAAGGAAAGGAGGAAGGAAGGGAAGCAGGAAGGAAGGAAAGGAGGGAAGAAGGAAGGAAAGGAGGAAGGAAGGGAAGCAAGGGAGGAAGAAGGAAGGAAAGGAAGGAAAAGAGGGAAGAAGGAAGGAAAGGAAGGAAGGAAAGGAGGAAGGAAGGGAAGCAAGGTAGGAAGAAGGAAGGAAAGGAAGGAGGGAGGAAGAAGGAAGGAAGGAAAGGAGGAAGGAAGGGAAGCAAGGTAGGAAGAAGGAAGGAAAGGAAGGAGGGAGGAAGAAGGAAGGAAAGGAGGGAGGAAGGGAAGGAAGGGAGGAAGTAGGAAGGAAAGGAAGGAGGGAGGAAGAAGGAAGGAAGGAAGGAAAAGAGGGAAGAAGGAAGGAAAGGAGGGAGGAAGGGAAGGAGGGAGGAAGGGAAGGAAGGGAGGAAGTAGGAAGGAAAGGAAGGAGGGAGGAAGAAGGAAGGAAAGGAGGGAGGAAGGGAAGGAAGGGAGGAAGAAGGAAGGAAAGGAAGGAGGGAGGAAGGAAGGAAAAGAGGGAAGAAGGAAGGAAAGGAGGGAGGAAGGGAAGGAAGGGAGGAAGTAGGAAGGAAAGGAAGGAGGGAGGAAGAAGGAAGGAAGGAGGGAGGAAGGGAAGGAAGGGAGGAAGAAGGAAGGAAAGGAAGGAGGGAGGAAGAAGGAAGGAAAGGAGGGAGGAAGGAAGGGAGGGAGGGAGGGAGGGAGGGAGGAAGGAAGGAAGGAAGGAAAGGAGGGAAGAAGGAAGGAAAGGAAGAAGGAAGGGAAGCAAGGGAGGAAGAAGGAAGGAAGAAAGGAGGGAGGAAGGAAGGAAGGTAGGAAGGAAAAGAGGGAAGAAGGAAGGATAGGAGGGAGGAAGGGAAGGAAGGGAGGAAGTAGGAAGGAAAGGAAGGAGGGAGGAAGAAGGAAGGAAAGGAGGGAAGAAGGAAGGAAAGGAGGAAGGAAGGGAAGCAAGGGAGGAAGAAGGAAGGAAAGGAAGGAGGGAGGAAGGAAGGAAGGTAGGAAGGAAAAGAGGGAAGAAGGAAGGAAAGGAGGAGGAAAGGAAGGAAGGGAGGAAGAAGGAAGGAAAGGAAGGAGGGAGGAAGAAGGAAGGAAAGGAGGGAGGGAGGAAGGAAGGAAGGTAGGAAGGAAAAGAGGGAAGAAGGAAGGAAAGGAGGGAGGAAGGGAGGAAGGGAAGGAAGGGAGGAAGTAGGAAGGAAAGGAAGGAGGGAGGAAGAAGGAAGGAAGGAAAGAGGGAGGGAGGGAGGGAGGAAGGAAGGAAGGGAGGGAGGGAGGAAGGAAGGAAGGAAGGAAGGAAAGGAGGAAAGGAGGGAAGAAGGAAGGAAAGGAGGAAGAAGGGAAGCAAGGAGGAAGAAGGAAGGAAAGGAAGGAGGGAGGAAGGGAAGGGAGGGAGGAAGGAAGGAAGGAAAGGAGGGAAGAGGAAGGAAGGAAAGGAGGGACGGAGGGAGGGAGGGAGGAAGGAAGGAAGGGAGGAAGAAAGAAAGGAAGGACAGATGAAGGAAGGGAGGGAGGGAGGAAGGAAGGGAGGGAGGAAGAAAGAAGGAAGGACAGATGAAGGAAGGGAGGGAGGGAGGAAGGAAGGGGAGGGAGGAAGAAAGAAAGGAAGGACAGATGAAGGAAGGGAGGGAGGGTAGGGAGGGAGGGAGGAAGAAAGAAAGGAAGGACAGATGAAGGAAGGGAGGGAGGGAGGGAGGGAGGGAGGAAGAAAGAAAAGAAGGACAGATGAAGGAAGGAAGAAAGGAAGGACAGATGAAGGAAGGTACCTGTCTGCCCTGCTTCTCCTGGTCCTGGAGCCACTGCAGGTACGACTCGCGGGCCACCTGCTCCTCGATGGCCTCGTTGGTGGCCTCCCAGTCCGTCGCTCTCTTCTTGTCCTCTAACATCTGCTGCTCGATCCACGACTCCTCCGACGTCTTGATGGCCGACTTCATCAGAGTCTGCTCTGCGTACTGGAAGGGGGGGGGGGGGGGGGGGGGGTATTGGTTTAACTGGTCTGAGTGTGTGTGTGTGTGTGTGTATATATGTTGTGTTAGTGTGGGTATATGTGTGTATATGTGTGTATGTGTGCTAGTGTGTGTGTAACTGTGTATATATGTGTGTGTGTGTTAGTGTGTGTGTAACTGTGTATATATGTGTGTGTGTGTTAGTGTGTGTATATGTGTGTGTGTGTGTGTGTGTGGGTATATATGTGTGTATCTGTGTATATGTATGTATGTGTGTGTCTCTGTGTGTGTGTGTGCGTATATATGTGTGTGTGTGTGTGTATATGTGTGCGTGTGTGTGTTGGTGTGTGTGTTACTGTGTATGTGTGTGTGTGTGTGTTAGTGTGTGTGTGTGTTAGTGTGTGTAACTGTGTGTGTGTATATGTGTTGTATGTGTTAATGTGTGTGTGTGTGTGTGTGGACTAGTAGTGTATGTGTGTGTATATGTGTGTGTGTGTGTTAGTGTGTGTGTATATGTGTGTATATGGGTTAGTGTGTGTATATGTGTTAGTGTGTATATATGTGTGTGTGCGCGTTAGTGTGTGTGTGTGTATGTGTGTATATATGCGTATGTTAGTGTGTGTGTATGTGTGTATATATGCGTATGTTAGTGTGTGTGTGTGTGTGTATATGTGTGTGTTAGTGTGTATATATGTATGTGTGTATATGTGTTAGTGTGTGTATATGTGTGTATATATATATGTGTGTGTATATGTGTGTATTAGTGTGTGTGTACCCCGGGTTTGAAGGCCGGCAGTCCCAGTCCGACTCCGATCGTCGCCTTGTTCGGATTCACCACGGAGTTGTAGTGAATGTTGCGGTGGTAGCTCACTCTGATAGGCTCGTCGTTGTTCTGGTGGATGCCATGGAACGTGTTGATTGGTTCTGTGAGGAGGAAGAAGGTCAGTGATTGGCTGATGACCCAGCTTGGGGGCGGGCTCTAAGCAGACAGACAGACTCACCTGTGCTATACTGGTACACCTCCACCGGTCTGTTGTACATCTCAGCCATGGCTTGCATCTCGATGTGGTTACCGTGGCAATTGTTTTTCCTCTTCCTGTTGATGTATGTGGTGAAGTCCTCTGTCACGTAGTTGGAGAAATAGTCGGCGTTCTTCATCTGGATGGAAAAATAACAGCAGTCAGAGAGGGAGGGAGGGAGGGAGGGAGGGAGGGAGGGAGAGAGGGGAGGGAGGGAGGGAGAGAGAGGGAGGGAGGGAGGGAGGGAGGGAGGGAGGGAGAGAGAGAGAGAGAGAGAGAGAGAGAGAGGAGATAGAGAGAGAGGAGAGAGAGAAGGAGAGGAGAGTAAGGAGAGAGAGAGAGGGAGGGAGGGAGGGAGGTAGGAAGGAGGGAGGGAGAGAGGGAGGGAGGAGGGAGAGAGAGAGAGAGAGGAGAGAGAGAGAGAGAGAGAGGAGAGAGAGAGAGAGAGAGAGAGAGGGAGAGAGGGAGAAAGGAGAGAGAGAAAGGAGAGAGAGAGAGGGAGGGAGGGAGGTAGGAAGGGAGGGAGGGAGAGAGGGAAGGAGAGAGGGAGAGAAGGAGAGGAGAAGAGGAGGAGAGTAGGAGAGAGGGGGGAAGGAGAGGAGAGAGAGAGAAAGGAGAGAGAGAGGGGAAAGGAGGAGATGGCGGAGGGGCGAGATGAGAGAGGGGG
>NC_070581.1:33706971-33713882 GCF_027409825.1 Scomber japonicus | reverse complement strand
TTCCTTCCTTCCTTCCTTACTTGAGGTGCAGATGAGCATAACTAGTAAGGTCTGTTTAAGGGTTAAATCTTCACTTGTGTCACTTTTTAAAGCAGAGACACTTCCAGCTCCTCACGTCTCATCCTCTGCTGTTTATTACATCACATCAGTGTTTTTGTGCTTTTGACGGTTTTTCTGGACATAGTGAGACATCTGGTGACATCATCGAGGGCCTCGCAGGGAAAACCTGACGAGCATCTTTAAAAGGTTTAAACAGGGGAGTCAAACTGATTTTCATTCAAGGGCCACATACAGCCTCAATTTGATCTCATGTGGGCCGGATCATTAAAAAGATGGGGGGAAGGAGGGGGGAAGAAAGATATGATGAATGTACAGAAAGATGGATGGAAAAAAGGGAGGAAGGACAGAAGGACATGAGAAAGAAAGTAAGGAAAGATGGAAGGAAGGATAAAAGGAATGGAAAGAAGACAGGAAGGAAAGAAAGGGACGAAGGACAGAAGGAAGGAAGGAAGGAAGGAAGGAACAAAAAAGAGACAGGAAAGAAAGATGCAAGGAAGGAGGGAGGGAAGATATGATGGACGGACAGAATGAAGGATGGAAGAAAGAAAGGAAGTACAGATGGACATGAGAAAGACAGGAAGGACAGATGGAAGGAAGGGTAAAAGGAATGAAGGGAGGAAGGAAATATGGAAGGAAGGAAAGTGGGCCGGATTGGACCCCTCAGCGGGCCGGTTCTGACCCACGGGCCGCATGTTTGACACCCCTGGTTTAAACTATATAATTATTATTTTAGACGATAGACTGATCACTGAAAGGAAGGTAGCAGCTCTGCAGGGTTTTAACAGTTAACTCTAACATGACTCAACTACTTCTCTGTTACACTCTTACATGGTTGGTCGGTTGAAGCGCACACACACACACACACACACACACACACACACACACACACACACACACACACACACACACACACACAGACACACACACACACAGACACACACACACACACACACACACACAGACACAGAAAAGAAGGTCAACACACACACACACACACACTTCCTCCTTGAAGCGGAGATAGCTCTATGTAAATGAGCATCACTTTGGTCTGATTTCCAGCAAGTCACATGGTCTGTAACCACGGCGATTCTCAGAACCCCCCACTGAGCCCCCCTTCCTCCCCCCACAACGTACAGCAACTTCCTTTTTCTCATCAGTGGCTGGTGTGCGTACGTGTGCGCATGTGTGAACTCTGATGTGTGTGTCAGTTAGCTGAGACGCGGTTGAAGGTGGAGGCAAAGGTGGCAACTACACACGCGCACACACACATGCATGCACGCACACACACACACACACACGCACACACACACACACAGAAAAAGCCAATGTGTCGAAACACACTCATAACAAAACTAACACTCTCAGACTCGACGTGGCAGCAGGTGTGTGTGTTTTAGACACGCAGAAGAAAGAGTGTGTGTGTGTGTGTGTATGTGATGTGTGTGTGTGTGTGTGTGTGTGTGTGTGTGTGTGTGTGTGTTGTTACCACTCTGACATGAATGACCTTTGCAGACATGTTTAAAATGAAACCTAAAGATCACACATGTATGAGATCAGTAATCAATCACCTGCTCTGATCATCAATAATCAATAATCAAAGTTTCATTCAGGTGTTTTTCCAGCAGTGTGTGACAGGTGTCAAACGGAGGGACGGTCCCTCATGGTGACACCACATGACATTATTCATGGGTTCCTTTCTTCAATAAAGTCAAATCTAGAAACAGCTGCATGAGTCTCATATTTAACTGTAAGACTTGATTTAATGCAGCTGTTGAACATCTGTGAAGTTAAAACATCATCAGATTAAACACAGAGGAATATAAAGCTCTTAATGCAGGTAGGATTAAAACCCACCTGCATTGGGAGCTACACTCTTCTTCTACTCTTTAAATAAAACCCTTCCAGCTTCTCAAATGTGACGATTTACAGTTTTATATTATAATAAATGAGTTCATTAATTTATCTTTTAGTGTTATAAAGTTAAGCAGATAAACATACAACTGATCTTTTTTATTATTATAATATTTTTTTTATCATTTAACAGATAAAACACTTCAAATCTAATTATAGAAACTAACATGTGATGATGTGATATTGATAATAAAAGCTATAAACAGCTCATGAATGAAACTGTTCATGTGTGGAAAACAGAAACTCAGTCATCAGGGTTTAAGTTGCAGTTTCCTCCAAAAATCACTCTTTACATAATATGTGTGTTTCTTCCGAGTGACGCCGAAACCCTGAAATGCGCCTTTTCTTTTTCTTTTTTGGGTGAAATGAAAACAGGTGAGTGAGTCAGAAACAGAGAGAGAGAGAGAGAGAGAGAGAGAGAGAGGGAGGGAATGTCCCTGCAGAGCACCCACTGACTCATCGGCTCAAACTGTTTTCCAACATGTGGTCGATAACTTCAGGCTCCTTCATATCAGCCGCTGACTCATCTGTCTCCATGTGGCTTATTTAAATAGAAAGACGTTAAAATGTCAAAATAAAAGCATGAATAACTGTTTTTGTGGATCCAACATCAAATTTCTGCTTTTAATCCATTTAGAGAGAATATATTAGAGCAGAGGTGTCAAACTCATCTTCATTCAAAGGACACATACAGACCAGTTTGATCTGATGTGGGCCGGGTCATTAAAAAGATGGAAGGAAAGAAGGAAGAAAGGAAGGAAATAAGAAGGGAAGGAAGGAAAGACAGGCAAAAGGAAGGAGGGAAGAAAGGTAGGAAGGACAGATGGAAGGAAAGAAGGAAGAAAGGAAGGAAATAAGAAGGGAAGGAAGGAAAGACAGGCAAAAGGAAGGAGGGAAGAAAGGTAGAAAGGACAGATGGAAGGAAAGAAGGAAGGACAGATGGAAGGAAGAACAGAATGAAGAAAGGTAGGAAGGACAGATGGAAGGAAAGAAGGAAGGACAGATGGAAGGAAGAACAGAAGGAAGAAAGGTAGGAAGGAAGGACAGATGGAAAGAAGAAAGGAAGGAAGGAACGAAGAAAGGAAAAAAGGAAGGTAGGGAGGACAGATGGAAGGAAGGAAACACAGGAAGGAAAGTGGGCCAGATTGCTCCCCTCGGTGGGCCGGTTCTGGCCCGCGGGCCGCATGTTTGACACCCCTGATCTAATCGGATCAATTAATGAACTAATATTTGCGTGTGTGTAGATTACAGTTCTCTGGAGGTCAGCGTCATGCTTCTGAATAAATGTTTGTTAGTGGAGCGTTGAGTCAGGGTGAGGATGATGATGGTGGTGGTGATGATGATGATGATGGTGGTGGTGGTGATGGTGGTGTGTTAGAGGTCAGGTGTGACTAAGCTGCGGCCGACTTCTTGTAAGCGTCTCTAAAGTTTAGACCTGGCTATAAAAAGTGTTTCTGTATTCAGAGAAAACACAACGAGCAGCCGAGGAGGCGTCTGACTGCTGAGAAACACAACACAGATAGGCCTCCGCAGAATTAATAATAACCACACACACACACACACACACACACACACACACACACACACACACACACACACACACACACACAAAGGGTAACCACAGTGAGCGCTCCGATTGGCCGGCCCGCCTGTTTTTCTAAGAAAAGAGGCGGGCCCTGTGAGGAGGAAGCTGCGTCCATCCTGTTTGTGGTTCATTGATGCTGATAAAGGTTTTATCTGAACCTCACAGACTTCTGCTCCACCCTGCCCCCCCCCCCCCCTCCTCCTCCTCCTCCTCCACCACCAGCAGCAGCAGCAGCAGCAGCAGCAGCAGCAAAGCATTCTGGGTACTGTTGTTCACCAAGAATAAACCCGCGTGGTGGAGTTCGTGTGTGTGTGTGTGTGTGTGTGTGTGTGTGTGTGTGTGTAATGATTCCTCCTGTTCATACTGAGCATTAGATCCTTCATCATGTTTACAACTACTACTACTACTACTACTAGTCCATAAAGTACTACTACTACTACTACTAGTCCATAAAGTACTACTACTACTACTACTAGTCCATAAAGTACTACTACTACTACTACTAGTCCATAAAGTACTACTACTACTACTACTAGTCCATAAAGTACTACTACTACTACTACTAGTCCATAAAGTACTACTACTACTACTACTACTAGTCCATAAAGTACTACTACTACTACTACTAGTCCATAAAGTACTACTACTACTACTAGTCCATAAAGTACTACTACTACTACTACTAGTCCATAAAGTACTACTACTACTACTACTAGTCCATAAAGTACTACTACTACTACTACTACTACTAGTCCATAAAGTACTACTACTGCTACTACTAGTCCATAAAGTACTACTGCTACTACTACTACTACTAGTCCATAAAGTACTACTACTACTACTACTAGTCCATAAAGTACTACTACTGCTACTACTAGTCCATAAAGTACTACTACTACTACTACTACTACTAGTCCATAAAGTACTACTACTACTACTACTACTAGTCCATAAAGTACTACTACTACTACTACTACTACTAGTCCATAAAGTACTACTACTACTACTACTAGTCCATAAAGTACTACTACTACTACTAGTCCATAAAGTACTACTACTACTACTACTACTACTAGTCCATAAAGTACTACTACTACTACTACTAGTCCATAAAGTACTACTACTAGTCCATAAAGTACTACTACTAGTCCATAAAGTACTACTACTACTACTAGTCCATAAAGTACTACTACTACTACTAGACCATAAAGTACTACTACTACTACTACTACTAGTCCATAAAGTACTACTACTACTACTACTACTACTAGTCCATAAAGTACTACTACTACTACTACTACTACTAGTCCATAAAGTACTACTACTAGACCATAAAGTACTACTACTAGTCCATAAAGTACTACTACTAGACCATAAAGTACTACTACTAGTCCATAAAGTACTACTACTAGTCCATAAAGTACTACTACTAGTCCATAAAGTACTACTACTAGTCTATAAAGTACTACTACTACTACTAGTCCATAAAGTACTACTACTACTACTAGTCTATAAAGTACTACTACTACTACTAGTCTATAAAGTACTACTACTACTGATTACAGAGAGGGAAACCTGACTGAAACACTGAACTGGTCCTTTAAAACAAACTTCTCAGTAATCACTCAGATGTTAGATGGAAGTCAGAAAGAGAAGTGTGTGAGAGAAATGTTTTATCCTTTAACATTCAGAGAGCGAACCACAGAACATTCACAGCTGATATAAAAGTCTAAATGAACTAGTCTCTATGAATAAACAACCAAATAACAAAAAAAGTGAGTCCAGCTTCAGCTTCCTGCAGCACATTCCAGCGTCTCACCGTCTCTCTTTAGTTTATAGTTTTAAAACATTTCCTGACAGACACACACACACACACACACACACACACACACACACACACACACTAATCTGATCTCACATCTCCTATTAAAGAATGTATTAAAGTGTGAAGTGTTGAAGGAGCTGCAGCAGTGAGGTCTCCACCCTTCTGCAGAAATCTATCAGCTCTGAGGCTCCACCCGCCACGCACGTATCTGAAGGAGCGTTTGGTTCGTAGCAGGTGGGTGGAGACTAAACGGCCAGCAGGGGGCGAATCCACTGGCTCCAAATAGTCTGACTGTATAGAAGTCTACCAGCATGGTGTTCACTTAGTTAATTACTAGATGAAACAGGGTATGTTTTAGGGTGTTGCTACCTTGTGATTGACAGTCGCTACCATGGCAACAACGTTAATAATGTAATATAAACAAAATTCACAGAGTTTAGACGTCGCTGTTGTTATTTCAGCGTGTTTTCAGCTCATTAAAGTTAATTTTAACATTTTGGTCGCCTAAAAAAGTTTTCGGTTGGACTAAAAAAAAAGCTTTGACCCTAGCTCCACCCTCCTCATCCAAATATGGTCACTTCTGGCTCCAAAAATCAAAACATGGCGACGGTCAAATTTGCTAAACTCGAGGCTTCAAAAGAGCAGTTTCAGGTCTTCTTTAATGCAGCATGATGTTTATTTAGTTAATTATGTAAAATAGACGATAAAAAAGGGTATGCTTTATGGTGTGGCTCTGTTGTGATTGTTGTTACCATGGCGACAATGCTGATAATGTAACGTAACCATGGCATAACCACAGACTCACCGAGTTTAGACGAAGCTGTCGTTATTTCACAGTGTTTTCAGCCCATTAAAGTTAATTATAACATTTTTGTTGCCTAAATAATTCCTATTAAGTGTTTGGTTGGACTAAAAAAGCCTGTAAGGAGTCGGATGTTCAGTATTTATCGTAAGTACATTTAGTTTTGATGGTTTTAAGCCTTTTATCACGAGCGAAAAATCAGCATTAGCATCATCAGCGTTAACCATAGACTGTCAATGCACTGCAGCTACCACTAAGGTCAGCCCCTTCATCCAAATATGGTCACGTCTGGCTCCAAAAGTTAAACATGGCGACGGTCAAATAGCTAAACTGGAGGCTTCAAAATGCCCTCTCAGTGACTACGTCCATGTGTTTTACAGTCTAAGCTTCTCAGCACTCTGCAGGATCAGGACTGAGCTCATCACTGAGGGAGTGTCGGTGCTGCTGCAGAGCTGGTGAAGCAGGAAGGAAGTAAAAACCCACAAAACCAACCAATGGGAGCGAGCGTCAGGTGAGCGTGTCAGGTGTGACAGGATGTGTGAAGCGGCAGCGGCAGCTTTACGTCCTTTCTTCTAGACATTTATCTTCCTGTTCTGTGAGCTGCAGGAAACAACTTCCTGTCATCATGCTGCAGAGCTAACACACACACAAACACACACATATAAGCGAATGCACACAAGCTAACACACACACACATAACCAAATGCACACACGCTAACCCACACACG